>NC_058082.1:215231839-215526993 GCF_014858855.1 Bufo gargarizans | reverse complement strand
AATTTCAGATGGTTTGGATGGTAAAACCATTTATAGATGGTAAGTGGGCCCCAAGGGGCAGATGGTAAGAGGGCCCAAGAGATAGATGGTAAGTGGGCCCAAAGAGGTAGATGGTAAATTGCCCCAAGGGGTAGATGGTAAATGGGCCCCAAGCTGCAGATGGTAAATGGCCCCAAGCCGCAGATGGTAAATGGCCCCAGGCGGCAGATGGTAAGTGGGGCCAAGCAGCAGATGTTATATGGTGGCCAAGGGGCAGATGGTATAGTAAGGGCCTATCGGCAGATGTTATAGCCGGCGGCAGATGATACAGCTTGGCCGCTTTCTCTTCCGGGTACTGGAGGCCCTGATGTTAATGGTGTTCCCCGGAAGGTCTTCCATCTCCACATCCTCCGGATACTGGCGAGGGCCAACATCCATTTTATCATCACCGTGATCAGACTTCATGTCAACATCATCGGGATACTGTCGAGGGCCGACATCCATTTTCTCTACTGCATTCATCACAGGAATAGTCTTTGGCATCAACCTCCTCTTCTTCCAGGACTTCCCCATGGTGAGAGCCAGCTAGAGATACTGATACTGCTGTCAGGGTGTGACCCCAATATATGGGATTAGACCACACCCCCTGATTATTATGTCATAAGTAAATGAGTCATGTCCCATTATGACATCACAAGTAAAAAGGTCATTCAAGAGGAGGGGGGGCCAGGGGGACAAGCATCTATTGATTACATCACAAGAAGTGCCTTAGCATGAGAGCGGCCATATTGGATATACTGAACTCACGTTTTTAATATCACATCATGTACATACATGTTCTTCCCTGAAATCTTCTTCATGTTTGTTCATTCTCTTCACATAGATTTTGGGATGAGGGGTGGGATACATGACCACAGAGGACTTTGGTCCCTATAGAAGCCAATCACATTGCAGCTTTCTATTTGGCTATTTGAAAATAAAAGCTGCGCTGTGATTGGTCGCTATGGGCAACAAAGACAGTTTTACTGTTAATCTGACCCGATGTGTTAGATGATGGGAGTGATATAATGTGTAAGAGATGGTGGGAGTGATAAATTATGTATAAGATGATGGGAGATATACATTGTGTGTGACATGATGGGAATAAAACATTGGTTGTATGATGGTGGGGGTGATAAACTGTGTATGGGAGGATGGGAGTGATACATTGTGTGTGAAATGATTGGAGTGCTTACAGATATTTATCTATAATGTAATATTTTCACAACAAAAATATTTTAAAGATATTTCTGATACTTTACAGTGGATTATTGTGTAATATACAGGACTATACATGGGGTGCAGTGTAATATACAGGACTATACATGGGGTGCAGTGTAATATACAGGACTATACATGAGGGGCAGTATAATATACAGGACTATACATGGGGTGCAGTATAATATACAGGACTATACATGTGAGCAGTGTAATATACAGGACTATACATGAGGGGCAGTATAATATACAGGACTATACATGGGGTGCAGTGTAATATACAGGACTATACATGGGGTGCAGTATAATATACAGGACTATACATGGGGTGCAGTATAATATACAGGACTATACATGTGGGCAGTGTAATATACAGGACTATACATGGGGTGCAGTGTAATATACAGGACTATACATGAGGGGCAGTATAATATACAGGACTATACATGGGGTGCAGTATAATATACAGGACTATAAATGAGGTGCAGTGTAATATGCAGGACTATACATGGGGTGCAGTGTAATATACAGGACTATACATGAGGTGCAGTATAATATACAGGACTAAACATGGGGTGAAGTGTAATATTCAGGACTATACATGGGGTGCAGTGTAATATACAGGACTATACATGGGGTACAGTACAATATACAGGGCTAAACATGGGAACATGGGGTGCAGTGTAATATACAGGACTATACATGGGGTGTAGTATAATATACAGGACTATACATGGGGGCAGTATAATATACAGGACTATACATGGGGTGTAGTGTAATATACAAGACTATACATGGGGTGTAGTGTAATATACAGGACTATACATGGGGTGCAGTGTAATATAGTGGACTATACATGGAGTGCAGTGTAATATACAGAAGTATACATCGGGTACAGTATAATATACAGGACTATACATGGAGTGCAGTGTAATATACAGGATTATACATGGGGCGCAGTGAAATATACAGGACTATACATGGGGTACAGTATAATATACAGGACTATACATGGGGTGCAGCGTAATGTACAGGACTATACATGAGGTGCAGTGTAATATACAGGATTATACATGGGGTACAGTATAATATACAGACTATACATGGGGTGCAGTGTAATATACAGGACTATACATGGGGTACAGTATAATATACAGGACTATACATGGGGTGCAGTGTAATATACAGGACTATACATGGGGTGCAGTGTAATGTACAGGACTATACATGGGGTGCAGTGTAATATACAGGACTATACATGGGGTGCAGTGTAATATACAGGATTATACATGGGGTACAGTATAATATACAGACTATACATGGGGTGCAGTGTAATATAAAGGACTATACATGGGGTACAGTATAATATACAGACTATACATGGGGTGCATTGTAATATACAGAACTATACATGGGGTGCAGTGTAATATATACAGGATTATACATGGGGTACAGTATAATATACAGACTATACATGGGGTGCAGTGTAATGTACAGGACTATACATGGGGTGATGTATAATATACAGGACTATACATGGTGGGCAGTGTAATACACAGGACTATACATGGGGGTGCAGTGTAATATACAGGATTATACATGGGGTGCAGTGTAATATACAGGACTATACATGAGGTGCAGTGAAATATACAGGACTATACATGGGGTGCAGTGTAATATACTGGACTATACATGGAGTGCAGTGTAATATACAGGAGTATAAATGGGTGCATTGTAATATACAGGACTATACATGGGGTACAGTATAATATACAGGACTATACATGGGGTGCAGTGTAATATACAGGACTATACATGGGGCGCAGTGTAATATACAGGACTATACATGGGGTACAGTATAATATACAGGACTATACATGGGGTGCAGTGTAATATACATGAGTATACATGGGGTGAAGTGTAATATACAGGACTATACATGGGGTACAGTGTAATATACAGGACTATACATGAGGTGCAGTATAATATACAGACTATACATGGGGTGCAGTGTAATATACAGGACTATACATGGAGTGCAGTATAATATACAGGACTATACATGGGGTGCAGTGTAATATACAGGACTATACATGGAGTGCAGTGTAATGTACAGGACTATACATGGGGTACAGTATAAAATACAGGACTATACATGGGGTGCAGTATAATATACAGGACTATACATGGGGTGCAGTGTAATGTACAGGACTATACATGAGGTGCAGTGTAATGTACAGGACTATACATGGGGTGCAGTGTAATATACAGGACTATACAGGGGTACAGTATAATATACAGGACTATACATGGAGTGCAGTGTAATATACAGGACTATACATGGGGTACAGTATAATATACAGGAGTATACATGGGGTGCAGTGTAATGTACAGGACTATACATGAGGTGCAGTGTAATATACAGGACTATACATGGGGTGCAGTGTAATATACAGGATTATACATGGGGTGCAGTGTAATATACAGGACTATACATGGAGTGCAGTGTAATATACAGGACTATACATGGGGTACAGTATAATATACAGGACTATACATGGAGTGCAGTGTAATGTACAGGACTATACATGGGGTGCAGTGTAATATACAGGACTATACATGGGGTGCAGTGTAATATACAGGACTATACATGAGGTGCAGTATAATATACAGGACTATATATGGGGTGCAGTGTAATATACAGGACTATACATGGAGTGCAGTGTAATATACATGAGTATACATGGGGTGCATTGTAATATACAGGACAATACATGGGATGCAGTGTAATGTACAGGGCTATACATTGGGTGCAGTGTAATATACAGGACTATACATGAGGTGCAGTATAATATACAGACTATACATGGGGTGCAGTGTAATATACAGGACTATACATGAAGTGCAGTGTAATATACAGGAGTATACATGGGTGCATTGTAATATACAGGACTATACATGGGGTACAGTATAATACACAGGACTATACATGGGGTGCAGTGTAATGTACAGGACTATACATGAGGTGCAGTGTAATATACAGGACTATACATGGGGTGCAGTGTAATATACAGGATTATACATGGGGTGCAGTGTAATATACAGGACTATACATGGAGTGCAGTGTAATATACAGGACTATACATGGGGTACAGTATAATATACAGGACTATACATGGGGTGCAGTGTAATATACAGGACTATACATGAGGTGCAGTGTAATATACAGGACTATACATGGGGTACAGTATAAAATACAGGACTATACATGGGGTGCAGTATAATATACAGGACTATACATGGGGTGCAGTGTAATGTACAGGACTATACATGAGGTGCAGTGTAATATACAGGACTATACATGGGGTGCAGTGTAATATACAGGATTATACATGGGGTGCAGTGTAATATACAGGACTATACATGGAGTGCAGTGTAATATACAGGACTATACATGGGGTACAGTATAATATACAGGACTATACATGGGGTGCAGTGTAATATACAGGACTATACATGAGGTGCAGTCAGGGGCGTAGCTATAGGGGTTGCAGAGGTAGCAGTCGCTACCGGGCCCAGGAGCCTGAGGGGGCACAAAGACCCTTGTGCTGCAGAAGAAGACACCAGTATTATAGCAAATGCATACTGGTCAAGTTGCCGGCTGGAGGGAAGGGGTTAGGTCAGGAATTTGGCATGGTGGGGAGGGAGGTGCCGTTTCAATTTTTGCCTCAGGCAGCATGAAGGCTATGTGCTTCCCTGCCCCTGGCCACAAAGCACCGAGGGAAGGGGGGCCCAAGCTGACCTCTTGTACCGGGGCCCATGAACCTTTAGCTACGCCCCTGGTGAGGGGGCACATATCTGGGCATAACTACAGTGAGGTGGCACAAAAGTCGGCATAACTACTCTGACAGGAACAAAGGTGGACATAACTAATGTGAGGAGCCACAAGGAGGGCTTCATTACTGTGAGGGTACACAATGTGGGCATTAGTACTGTGTGGTAGCAATTAGATTACCCTGCTATACATTGGCATGGCTCAGTTTTAGAGGCCAGCACAGCGCCCCCTGCTGGTGATTTAACAGGTACAGTCAGCATCCCTTCCTTCATATGTGATCACACCGACGCCAGCGACACCCTGGATGAGGTAGGACCATATTTTATTAGTTTTGACTAGGTGAGTGTAGCAATGCATTGGGCTTAGTGTAAAAAAAAAAATTGTCACTTCTTTGTATAAATCGGGGGGGGGGGGGGGGCGATCCTAAGTTTGCACTGGGGCCCATAAAACTCTAGTTATGCCACTGCAATTACTGCTGATTCTCTGCCTAGTTTGAAGAAGGGTTGCTAACTATGCTACAAGTGATGTTATGTGCGGCATGGAATAAACTGCAGTATGCACTAAAAGAAGTTCACCTGAATTTGCAGTGCTTCTTAATTCTCCATTCCTCTTAAGGAGCATCTGTCAGCATGAGCAACCCTATTAACTCAGGCATATTGCCTGGTGAGGTTGATCATACTTATTAAAATGACACCTTTCTTTTGTCAATAATTGTGTAATTTGCGCCAAAAAATACTAACATTACAAATCAAAAGTGGTGATTTTTTTTTCACCTCATATATCAAAATGCGCACGCCACTTTCAAAATGTGACTTTTAGATATATATATATTTTTTTTTATATAAACTTGATTATTCACCGATTTCTCTCAATTTGCGACATTTTAATGCCAATAGCACAAAAATGCGACTTTTTTAAACTAAAAAAGTGCAATTTCAGTCAACCCTACCAAACCACACTTGCAACTTTTGAAACATATATGCAACATTTCCACTTTTGTCTCAGACTTTGGACATCTATGTTATTGTTTTGTCTTTGTTGAATGTTGTTTTATTGTTTAGCTCATTTATATTCCATAAAAATAATTGCATCCTGTTTTAATTCTTACCAGTCACTTGTTTCCACGACGAGTTGATTTTTCTTTTCAGAAATGGGACAAGTCGCATCTTTATGCCATAAATGCGACTTTTTACACAAAACACCACCATATAAGCTGGCTTAATTGTCCACAACAATTTGAACCATTACTGCTGATAAGAGGATGATAATGAGGCGTAATATGCGCCAATTTGTTAGCCCCGCCCACTGTGACATTCATTTTTTAACTAATTTCTGGTGTAAGGCCTTCTTTACAGTGGAAATTCTGGAGAAAACAGTTGATATATTTGGCGCAAATGAAAACGCCATTCTTTTTGGTGCATTTTATGCTATAATTCTGGTGCAACATGCTTAGTAAATGCCCCACAGTATGTTGAACTGCCGCAGAGATATCTCAATTTTATTTATGTGCAAATGAGCAAGTTCGAGCACCACTGAGCCCATGAAGCACTGTTTTTGTAATGTCCCTGTGCTCTGCACACTCCCCCTTCCTCTTGATTGACAGGACTCGACATCTTAATATTATATTGAAAATCTATTTTCTCGTTGTGAAGGCAAAGGTTGAGACAGAGCTGAGTGTCACAGATATGATCAGCACGATTGCATCTTCTGCTTCTGCTCTCACCATGCTTGATGTCTAGCCCTTTTAATCAAAGGAAGGGGGAGTGGGCAGAGCACAGGGATGTATCATTTCAATCAGCATGATCAACCCCACCCGGCAGTATGTCTTTTTATTAGGGTTGATCATGCTGACAGATGTTCTTAAAAAAAAATATATGTACCTTTGATGGATTGGAGGTTTACCAGCTGGAGACTGGCACCTAAGAAGCCTCACTTGAAGGACAGCGCTGCCTGGACCATTCTAGAGACCTTACATGGATGAATATTACTGGGTCCCATCTTTGATTGACCAGGTAAAATTAAGTTGACAGTACATTGTGCAATTCTGAGAGAAGAACACCCTATTTTCAGAGGCTCTCCACCTTGGCTTTCAGAAAGGCAGGCCCCGAGAGACCTCTCTTAAGGCCTCTTTCACACGAATGATACGGATTGTGTAAGGAGGATGCGCGGGTGCAATCAGTTTTGATGCGTTTTTCCCTCTCCGTGAACACAAACCTGAAGATTTATAAACAACATCTTCTAGCAACCATCAGTGAAAAACACATTAGGATGCAATGCATTTTTCACTGAAGCCGAATTAACCTCTATAGGGTCAGGGCTGCGTGAAAACGCAGAATATACAACATACTGCGATTCTCACGCAAGGAGGAAACATTGAAATGACCCATTGCACAGACCCATTGAAATGAATGGGTCAGGATTCAGTGCGGGTGCTATGTGTTCACTTCATGCAATGCACCCATGCGGAAAACTCGCTCGTGAGAAAAGGGCCTAAGGGAAATAAAAGGCGTTACCGAAAAAAAACCTCTCCTGCCGTGTCTGTTTTAACAATTACTTGCAATCTCCACAGGGGAGTATCCTTATTCACTATGCCAGTTTCAAATTAGTTATTACAGTGAATAGTAGCGTCTAGTTGTCAATTTCTTAATTTACAGGGGACATAACAGAGGAATGACACACCAGAGCTCTAAGAAATGATACTACAGAATTATTTAATGGGCAGTTCAGATATTTACTAAAACAGAAACATCAGCAGAGCCAACAGAGTATTTGCTAAGATGCAGACCAATCCTATCAAATGGCCTTGCTTGTAGTCATCTGAAGATGGAGAGCAATAACCTCTAGAAACATAGACAAAAACAGTTTATTTAATTGATGCAAGATTAATTTTTTTCCGACATCCAAAAAAAACACAGCATGGAATGTATTCTCTGAAGTTTTGCACAAAAGAATGGCAAACATTCGCAAGGCCAAAAATCTGATATCAACAGTCTACTAGTGATCACCTCTAATTGAACCTCTGCTGAATGAATTGAGATGAAAAAATGTTTCAAAGATTTGAGATCAAAATTATACAAACATTGTTTCATTTAATCAAAATTGCCTTTGAAGTAAACCACTTGAAGACCACCTGTAGCTTTGAAATATAGTCATAAGTAATCTTCTGAAGGAGTCTCTATACGGCTCCAATATCCTAACAAAAAAGAGACAAACGTAATGTGCGCATAAAAGGGCCTTTTTATATTCATGTTTCTATTAACTAGCCTCTTATTTTTGTATAGAACCATCTTTCTGAGGTTAAAACAATGTACCCTTCATTAAAAAAAATCTATGTAATTGAAATATTGCTTGTGGTTCTGCCTAAAATGTTCATTGTCTTAGCTTTGATTAGGTTCACAGCAGCAATGTTGCGCATTATCCACAGAATTCACATCTTGAGAAAAGTATTAGCTGTCAGGTTATTCTGTATTGTTAAATTACATGAACATTCGACATTTATCAAATGTATTTAATTGCAATGCTTGAATTAATTTGCATTGATAATAATATGAATGTTATTAATTTCATGACCTTTCAGTATATTTTTCCCAATTTGCTAAATTATCCATGTTAAAGTATTTTATGGAATTTAAATACTGATCAGAAATCAATATCTGGTTGGTGTAGTTGTGACTACATGCACTGCCACTAACCAGCAGTTTGAAGAGGCTAGGGTGCTCAGGGGAGTGCTGCAGTCTCTTCCTCTGCCTGTAGTGCTAAGTCTATTGGTCACATGGCCTTTGTGAAGATTAATCCTTTTCAAGTGAATGGGACTGAGTTGAAATACCAAGCATGTCCATATAAGCATAAAATGGATGGTACCATCTGGGACAGAGACAATAGAGGAAAAGTGCCATCTGAAAAGTGCCCAATGATCTGTTCCTTACTGTGCCACGTGTTCTACCTCCTCTAAGGGCGTTGTCTAAATGAACCCCTCGATCTACACAGTACGCCTTATGGTGGGGATAGACTTTCCCGAGGGGAACACCAGCTCGCTACCTCTTAAGGAGGATTGGTACACGAGGCAGCTGGTCCAGGCGGACCAGGAGGTACCTGAGTAAGGTACCAGAGATACAGGCATTGTCAGCAGGCTGAGTTGCAACCAGGAGCAACAGTGCAGGACCGAAAAATGAGGGAGAGGCGAAGTCAAACAGGCAATAGGTCAGGGCAGGCGGCACAGGTACAGGTCAGGCAATACAGTTCGGCAACAGGAGAGTCAAGTCAAGGAGACAGGGATCAAACAGGTAGCAGAGTCCAGGAATACAAGTATGAGTCAGGAACAAAGGAACACAAGCAGATATCATAACCTTAGAAGGACACAAGGACCTTGACACTGAGGCATCTGGGTAGGGGGCTGAGCCACTTAATAATGTGTAGGAGGGCTAGGATTAGTCAGCGAGGTCACATGACCTAACCCATAAAGCACAGGAATTGATGCGTGCCAGCCCTTAAGGAAGTGCTGCAGGGAACAAGCAGCAAGCATGCTGTGGCCAGGGCTGAGAGGAAACTGTGGAGCGGATAGCAGAACAACAGTACCTACACAGACAGAGCCCAGGACTGCAGCGGTGAATGGGAAGCACTGGCAGCAGATCACCACTGAACATGGAGCCCGGGACCACGGTGGTAAGCCAGGTATAACAGTGTAAATTTATGTCAAAATAACTCAACATTAATGTCTAAACCGCTGCAAAAGCGAGTAAACCCCTAAGTGAAACTGCCCAAATTGTGCCCAAAGTGTCAATATTTTGTGTGGTCGCTATTATTTTCCATCACTGCCTTAACTCTTTTGAGCATAGAGTTCATTAGCGCTTCACAGATTGCCGCTGCAATCCTCTTCCACTCCTCCATGACGACATCACAGAGCTTGTGGATGTTAGAGACCTTGCGCTCCTCCACCTTACATTTGAGGATGCCCCACAGATGCTCGATAGGGTGTAGGTCTGGAGACATGCTTGGCCAGTCCAGCACCTTTACTCTCAGTTTCTTTAGCAAGGCAGCAGTCATCTTGGAGGTGTGTTTGGGGTCTTTAACATGTTGATATACTGTCCTGTGGCCCAGTTTCCAAAGGGAGAGGATCATACTCTGCCTCAGTATGTCACAGTACATGTTGGCATTCATGGTTCCCTTAATTAACTGTAGCTCCCCACAGCCGGCAGCACTCATGCATCCCCAAACCATGACACTCCCACCACCATGCTTGACTGTAGGCAAGACACACTTGTCTTTGTAGTCCTCAGCTGGTTGCCGCCACACAACCTTGACACCATCTGAACCAAATAAGTTTATCTTGGTCTCATTAGACCACGGGGCATAGTTCCAGTAATCCATGTCCTTAGTCAGCTTGTCTTTAGCAAGTGCACTCAACTTCTTTGGTCTACCATGGCGAGGCCTGTTCTGTGTGGAATCTGTCTTGTTAAACCACTGTATGGTCTTGGCCACCGTGCTGCAGCTCAGTTCCAGGGTGTTGGCAATCTTCTTATAACTTAGGCCATCTTTATGTAGAGCAACAATTATTTTTTTCAGATCCTCAGCGAGTTCTTTGCCATAAGGTGCCACGTTGAACTTCCAGTGACCAGTAGGAGTGTGAGAGCGATAACACCAAATTTAATACACCTGCTCCCCATAACTCCGGTGAGGGAAAATTACTAATTAGGCACAATTTGGCCATTTTCACTCGGGGATGTACTCACTTTTGTTGCCAGTGGTTTAGACATGGTTCTGTGTTGAGTTATTTTGAGGGCACAGCAAATTTACACTGGTATACAAGCTGTACACTGACTACTTTACCTTGTATCAAAGTGTCATATCTTCAGTGTTGTGCCAGGTAAAGATATAATAAAGTAAAATTACAAAAATGTGAGTGGTGTACTCACTTTTGTGAGATGCTGTATATATGAGTTACATCCCTTGCTTTTTGACACACAAAGCATTTGCCCTTAGCTGCCACTATGCACACAGGGCTTGTTGTTTGTAAGCTGCTTTAATAGTTAAAGGGAGTCTAAGGGTTATTTTTGGTTAAAGGGAGGTCACCTCCAAAATCAGTTTCAAAGTAAGCATACTTCCAAGTAGGGTATGTGTCAAAAAAAAACATAACCATACTTTTCTCCTGAAAAATTCATCCTCTAATTTTTTTTATTTTATTTTTTTATGCAAATAAAGCTTTTGGTGCACTGTAGGCACGGCTGCTCAATTCGATGCACATGGCTTCCCCTGTGTCATTGCTATCGGCTCTGAAATCTTAGGAACTGTGAATTAAACAAGGAAGAGGTCTGAGCTATGGTATTGGAGGAGTAATGGTGCAATGGCGCAAATGGAGTGGCCACCTTATTTGCATAAAAATACAAAGAAGCATTTATGAGGTTTGGAGGACCAGAATTTTTACAAAGTACAGTTTTGTATCAAGATACCTACCCTACATAGTGGTACATGTATTTAAATCTGATTTTGGAGGTGAGACTCCCTTTAAAGATTATCATCCTTTTTTCATTTTCATAAGCGTATGGTTTAGAAGAAGACAAGGGTACCTTTCGTCAGCATCGGACTGGCCCACCAGAGTACCAGAGGATCCTTTGGTTGGACCAGACTTTGAAAGCATAGCGAGCCCGAAAGGTCCAGAAGAAAAAAAACATTTGGAGCTGCTTTTGTAGACAATAAATTGCCACCAGGGTCTATTTCTAAACCTATTAGACTTATGAATCTCTAATCCTATTAGACTTATTGATGATATGGGGGTTAGACCCAGATAATAATTTCACATGGTGGGCCCAAGTTTGACCCTGCCTTTCCTCTTACCATCAGTTTTTCTCTAAATATGCATGTAGTGTACATTCTGTCATTTCATAAAAGTTATGGAATATCATTTTCAAAGCAAATTTATGTGACATAGCAGAAATACTGTTGTTTGACCAGTTTCATTAAATAGTGTTACCCCCGCTGGAAAATAAATCTTCTAATTATTGTCAACATTCCAAAACATTAAATAAAAACTCTTAAATAAGAATATTTGATTTACTTGAATTATTTATTTATTTAGTAAGCACATGGAGATGTAATTGGAAATGAGAGGACAAATATAGCAGCCTGATAAATTTACTTATCAGTCTCTGGGGAGCGGCAAGAAAAGGGAACTTGCAAGTGAGACAAAACTAAGAGGGGCTTCTATGACTGGCAGTTCCTATTTCTTTACAAGTGTTACATTTCAGTCCCCTGCCATTTCCACATGTTTCCTGTTCACAGATAATTTGTACAACATATTTTATCATTCAGTTTTAGACACAGTTGAAAGACTTTTGCCTAAGGCTTGGAACACTTTGAAAATTGTATACCATTTGCAAAGCTTTCTTCTGCTTGGCTGTACAATTAGGTGACTGTCTTTACATAGACAGTGGGATTTATTCTTTTTTTGGAAAAGCTCAGCTAAGGTGAACTATGAATGATAATAGATAGATGAGGGATTAGTGACTGGTAGATTTATTGCAAAAGAAAGGCAGCCTGGAAAATATGTCTTACATGTCAAAAAGCAGGGAGATTCTAAAATGTACATAAAGAATGATAGGAAGGCAAGTTATCTGTTTACAACTAATATTCATAGATAAGCAAACCTGAATTTACCATTTGTTTTAATACTGTATTTATAACAGCGTGAATTGTCTTTATAACATTAGACTTTCATTGTGCCCAAAAAAATATATATATCACATTTTCTCATTATCACATATTGTGACTTTCGAGGGTCCTCAGCTAGAACCCCCAGGATTAAAAAATGGCTACTTCCTTCTAAGAAACAGCACCACGCCTGTGAACAGGATGCGTGTGGTATTGGCAGCTCACAACAAGCACTTTAAGTGACACTTTCAGTCTTTTGCCTGACTTTTTCTCTGAACTTTTTTTCTGAATTCAGCAGAGAATTTTTAACCTCCTTAGATTTAAATTTTTTTATTAAAGAGAGAAACTTCACTTCAAAGGGGATAAAGAGGAGTACTAGCAACTCAGACTAGTGTCACTCTTACTTTACCGTGTTCTAGATGAATAAAATGATAGAAAAAACTAATGGTATGAGATGATAGGAATTTACAGGTGTTCTACATGCCTTTTACTGCATCTCTATAAAAACCTATACTAATGATATATGTAAGAAACCCATGTTACTATAGTTTTTGTTGTTGTTAAGTTTTTGAAGCAGTGGTGAACCAAGTACTTTCTAACCAGGTTAAGAGAAAGTAATGTTCATCAAGATGTTTGCCTTGTTGTATAGCATAGAAGATCAACATATTTTAGATTATATTTCCTCCCTTTAATGCTACAAATATCCCTGAATAGGAGTAAGAGACAGCCTGAGAATACTTAAAGGGCATCTATCAGCAGATATGTACTTAATAAACTGGCTGACCTGCTGCATGTGCAAAATACTGTCCCAGCAGCACCAAATACCACAGTGCAGCACAATATGCTGTCCCAGCAGCACCAAATATCACAGTACAGCACAAAATACTGCCCCTGCAAAACCAAATACCATAGTGCAGCGCAAAATACCTCCGCAGAAGCTGCCCATCTGTGGTAGTCAATGCCAGCTAATACATTCTGTCCTACTCATCCACTTTCAGTTGCCACTAATTAATATGTAGAGAAAGGAGCTCATAAAGTGATACATGGCAGCACCAATCCAGCTGTACCTTCATCATCCTACCTGGTCTTTCAATGCTACCATACAACATACCTATTATACCCAGTGACATTTGCTATGATGTATACTTTCTTTTTACTCATCTTCTCCATTTCACTTAGACCGCCTTGATGACTTCTTTCAGCCATGGCATACCTTTTCAGAATTTGCCACTTAGACATTTTAGTTCTTTGCTTTTCCATCACTCTCTTCATCTTCTCAACACAAACCTCCCATCCTGATGCCCCAACATTGCTATTCTGCTGCTACACTTACTACTGTGCCTGCTGTGATCCCCAATGCCCCCAAATGCTACTGTAGAAATAATAATTCCCCCAGCAGGGGATTTGGTACTGTGATTCCTGTCTCTGTACACCGTCACTAATATTAATACCACCTATACTGCCCAAAGTAATAATAATGCCCCCTTGTCACCAACTTACCTGCCCCCCTGGCTTGCTCTGTTCCTCCCCGCAGGTTTATTTTTATTTAGCTGTGCTTTTGTTTAGGTGCGTCTAGATAGAATGAAAGCTGAGTGACAGCTCAACCTGCCAATTCTGGGCAGTTTGTGTTCTGGTCCAATGATGCACCGAGTCCCTGGACCTATCAGGTTCTGTTCCAGAGACTTGGCACTCTATGTAAATCCCAAGCTGGCAATACACCCTTGCCAGTTATAGGTTTTTACTCCCTAGCTGTGCTCCTGGTTCCATTCTGTACATGTTTGGTTTGCTTGTTATATTATTCTCGGCTTTCTTTTGAGGGCTCAGTCTCGTGATTTGGTACTGTGATTCCTGTCTGGTTCTGTATTCGGATTTGTCATCGTCAAAAAGGTGTTACATATTGTTGTGGAGCATGAGAACTGATGGGTCCATTCCAACACTTACAGCCATGACTGTAAGTACCTGATGCTATCCAACCCCTATAATGCCCCCCCTAATGTCCCGGCGTCCCTTCTGATGCCCACATGGCCGTCGCTGCATCTCCCCGTGGCACGTATCAAATTACCCGCAATGCTAGAGAGGCTTATTCCTGTCACAGCCTGCCATTAGCTGCCCCCATTGCCGGATGTTTTGATCTGCACGACGGGGAGATGCAGCAGTGGCAGTACGGGCGACCCAGGCAGTAAGCGCATCCATAATGGAAGCGCTCACTAGTATGCAGGAGGCAGGGAGAGAAGTGTTGTGAGCGCTGTACTTACCCCTCCTCCTGCTTGCTCTTCTCAGTGCCTGCGCTGCTGTGTCCTGGCTGCCTGCAGCATCAGGACATAAAGAGCGCACTCTGACCTGATTCTCCAGGCAGTCAGGTGACTGCAGCTCGGTAGAGCAGGAGAGTTAAGTAACTTTATTTATTTTTAACTCTGATCTGAGGTTTGCTATGGGGGTCTGGATTTCTGCTATTGGGGTCTGGATTTTTGCTATGAGGGGTCTGGAGGTCTGCTATGGGGGGTCTGGAGGTCTAATGGGGGTTTCATTGGAGGTCTTGTGTCTGGGGATCTGGAGGGCTAATGGGGGTCTGATTAGGGGTCTGGAGGTCTAATAGAGGGTCTGATTGGAGGTCTGGAGGTCTAATGAGGGGTCTGATTGGGGGGTTTGGAGATATAATGGAGGTCTGATTGGGGTCTGGAGGTCTAATGGGGTCTGAAGGTCTAATGGGGGTCTGATTGGGGTCTGGAGGTCTAGTGGGGGTATAATTTGGGGTCTGGAGGTCTAATGGGGTGGATTGGGGGTCAGGAGGTCTAATGAGGGTCTGACTGGGGGTATGGAGGTTATATGGGGTTTGATTGGGGGTCAGGAGTTCTGGTCTGAGGTCTAATGGGGGTCTGGAGGTCTGGTTGAGGTCTGATATGGGGGTCTGGAGGTCTAATGGGGGTCTTACGGCACGGTGCGGGGAATACACTCCACACTGAACACAGAAGGGAAGGGAAAAGGTACTAGGCCTGGAAACTAGGGATGGGGGATGGTCACCACCTAGTGAGTCCATACGCCAAGTCCTGACTGCTATCAGTAGGAACAGACCTGGATGGTAGGAATGTTCATACGCAGGAACCTAAGCTCTATCTCACCCTAACAGGGTCCTGCAGATAGTGTCAGGACACGGATGGCCTATTTCTGCCCAGATGAAGGAATAGGAGACCCCCTCAGGCCTAATATGAGCAGGTAGGGGAAAATAACAAACAAAAAAGAAGATAAATTTAACTTCCAAAAGTATGCGGACAAGCAAGAACTCAGAGAGAACCAACACCAGGACTTCCACAAACAAGGAGTTATCAACCACATAGCCTGATGGGTGAGACCAGACTAAATAGGGGAGGAGGAATGACCACTTAAGCTACACCTGAGACCAAAGTTGTGGTCATCCCCAGCAACAACACGGAAAGTGAAACTAAAGAGGCTGTCAATCACGTGCAGCCAGTCTCCTCGATCTTCTGGTCCCTGTCATGGGCGAGACCGTGACACTTATATGGGGGTCTGAAGGTCTAATGGGGGTAAGGTCTGAGAGGTGGGGCTTGGTCTGAGGTCTAAAACTGGGGTCTGATATGGGGTCTCTCATAGAGGTCTAAAAGGGGTCTGGTCTGAGATGGAGGGGTGTCTCATCTGGGGTTTCATATGGGGGTCTGATCTGAAAGGTACTAGGGTTTGTTTTTGTACTGGTGCACAATATAAAGGGGTATTTTTGTACTGGCGCACTGTGTGGTACCATTATTTTCAGGGGGACTGTTTCTGCAGGATAGTATTGGGGTCACAGTATTAGGGGTCAGGATGGGGTGTTGAGAAGGTGGGAGGATGATGGAAAAGTAGGAAACTAAGATGTCTGTTTGGTAAACTCTGCAGAGACGAGACACGGCTGGAAGAAGTCACCATGGTGGTCTGGTCTGAAAGGATAAAATGAGGAAAGACAATATCTACATCAGAGGAGACGTCACTGGATGTAAGAGGGGCTATGTGGGGCTGTATTACCCTGTATGTTCTGTAGCGCTGTATGAAATGTTTTCCAAGTATGCCTTTAAGGCCTCATGCACACGACCGTGGTGTGTTTTGCGGTCCGCAAATCGCGGATCTGCAAAACACGGATGGCGTCCGTGCGCGTTCCGCAATTTGCGTAATGGCACGTACAGCTTTTAATATAAATGCCTATTCTTGTCAGCAAAGCGCGGACAAGAATAGGACATGTTATATTTTTTAGCGGGTCCACGGAACGGAGCAACGGATGCGAACAGCATACGGAGTGCTGTCCGCATCTTTTGCAGCCTATTGAAGTGAATGGGTCCGCATCTGAGCCATCAAAACGGCGGCTCGGATGCGGACCACAACAACGGCCCCGTGCATGAGGCCTAAAGGGGTTGTCCGCTTTTTTTTTTTTGTACGAGTGCTGCGTTCTCTGCTCTGTTGCAATGACGAGCAGGTAAACAGAGCAAAGAAAGCAGCTCTCGTATGAGTGCTGCCCTCTTTTTAAACAGCTGGTGTTGGATCCCCGGCAATCTGATATTGATGACCTATCCTGAGGATAGGTCATCAGTAGTAAAAAGAGGACAACCCCTTTAACAGTAGGACTGGAGGGAATGGGTTAGGTTTAAAATTTGGCATTTGGGGGAATGCAGGCATAGACAGGAGTAGCGATATGCTCTGTATAGCTCCTGCCTGCGCCTGCTCGCTCTACTAAAAGCTCTGCATAGCATATCTGTGTAAGAGACCCGGTAGCAATTTGCTATGCAAGGCCTTAGCTGAGCGAAACAGGCACAAGCAAGAGGTGTACATAGAACATTACTGCTCTTACACATGCCTGCTCAAGCCCCTCCGCTCAAGTAAAATGGTAAAAAATAAAGTATGTTACAAAAATGTATTACTGTATTTTTCGCCCTATAAGACGCACTGGCCCATAAAACGCACCTAGGTTTTAGAGGAGGACAATAACTAAAAATATTTTTCATTAGACCTCAGATCAGATCAGATCAGCAATCAGACCCCCAATACTAATCAGACCTTAGCTCACGGCCCCAATCAGACCCCCAATTTTAATAAGACCCCAATCAGACCTCAGATCAGAGCCCAATATAAAGAAGACCCCCCCATTCAGATTTCAGATGAGACCCCATGCCTCATATCAGCCCTCTGCTATATCTCATAACTCTCAGCCATATTTCTTTGCCCCAGCCATGTTTGATCAGCCCCCAGCCATGTTTCAGGAGCCCCTAGCCATGTTTCAGCAGCTCCCAACAATGTTTGATCAGCCCCTAGCCATGTTTCAGCAGCCCCCAATCATGTTTCAGCAGCCTCCAACAATGTTTCAGCAGCCCCTAGCCATGTTTCAGAAGGTCACAACCATGTTTGATCAGCCCCCCGCCATGTTTCAGCAGCCCCCAGCCATGTTTCAGCAGCCCCAAGCCTCAGATCACAAAATAAATAAACCACTTACCTCTCCTGCTCTTGGATGCGGCCGCTCCTCACTGCCTGCGCTCTGTCTTCCTCCTCTGTCAGCTGTGCTGTGAACCGGCGTGCTCAGCTGACAGCCGAGGACCAGGAAGTGGTGAGTACAGAGCCTTCACCGCTTCCTGGTCCTCCAGTACTAATGAGCGCTTCCATAATGAAAGCGCTCATTAGTATTTACCCCATAAGACGCAGGGGCATTTTCCCCTACTTTGGGGGAAAAATAAATGCGTCTTATGGGGCGAAAAATACGGTATATGGCATTCAAACTACTTTTTCATAAACTTGTTCAAAGGTTAGGTACTATGTAAAGGAATTGTCCAAGATAATTAAAAATCTCAGACAAGCCACCGAATGGTCTAAAATAAAAAACAGCTTTTCATACAAAAAATATGGCAAAAAGCTGTTTCGGGTAAAATTACTCAAAATACAAGGTAGCACTACTTTCAAACGGAGAAAAGTTCAGTCTCCAGAGACGTCAAGGATTCTTTACTGTAAGAACTGTGAATTTGTGGAATAGTCTATCTAAGAATGTGGTAACAGAATGAACAGTGGGCAGTTTTAAAAAGAGCTTATGAATTCTTAAAAATAAATTATATTAACCCCTTTCCGACATCGGGTGTTTGAAGAAGACACCCACCTCGGAGCGGATCAAGCAACACAGCCACCGGGTGCCTGCTGTTTCATACAGCAGACATCAGCGACAAATGTCTGCGATCGGCGGTAATGCTGACTGGGACATTTAATTCATCAGATGTCTGAGATGTCTAAAACCTGGAAGCGCATGCTCATTTTTGTATATTACAGTTCAGGCCAGCAGGTGGCAGCACTGAACTCTATTATAGTGATTTTTGTATAGAGTAATGGAGCAAATTCCATTATTCTATACAAATTGCAATCTGATGATTGCAAGTTGGGGTTCAATTGGAGAACAAAAAGTAAAAAAATTTTTTTTGAAAAATATAGAAAAATATATAAAAAAAATTCAAATCACCCCCCCTTTCCCCAAAATGAACATAAAAACAACCAATTTAAGAAAACAACATCATGGGCACCACCACCACAAACTTATCCGATACGGTAAATGGTAAGTCGTAATGGTAAAAAAAAAATTGGCTGATTCGTCATTTTTTCATAACTGAATAAAAAGTGATCAAAAAGTCATACACTGCACAATGGTATTATAAAGAACTACAGTCCATCCTGCAAAAAAAAAAAGCCCTCACACATCTCCGTAAAACAGAGCTAGAAAAAAAATATATGGGGGGGTCAGAATACAGTGATGACAATAGAAAAATGATTGTTTCAAAAGTTTTTATTTTTTTCAGTATTAAAATGCAAGAAAAACTTCATATGTGGTATCGCCTGAATTCTACTGGAGAATGAAGAGCACAAGTCAGTTTTACCGCATAGTGAATGCCATAAAAACTAAATTCGCTAAAGTAAAACTGTGGCGGAATTGTGTGTTGTTTTTTTCAAATTCTACCCCATTCAGAATTTTTTTCCCACTTCCCCCTATATGCAATATTAAATAGTGGCAATAGAAAGTACAAATTGCCCAGCAAAAATCAAGCCCTCGTACAGCTATTTGAATGGAAAAATAAAAAAGGTATGGCTCTGGGAAGGCAAACACAAAAATGGAAAATCACTGTGTCAGGAAAGGGTTAATGCTTATGACAATGTGTAGAAATCTGGGTCTCGCTCCCCTTTTTATAAAGTTCATGTCCCCACCTATTCCTTGGTTGAACATGATGGACCTATGTATTTTTTCAACCGTATTAAAGTGGTATTACTATCACAATGATCACTGTTAAATCTGTTAATGATTTGACAGTGATCATTTTTGTCAATACATTTAATCACCCAATTCTCACCCTTTTTGAGAAAATAAGTCCCCTCTTACCTGATCGTTGTTTTTCGTCTCCCCTGGTTATGGCCACCTCTCCTGTTGAAGCCGCGCTTGCACAGAAGACTGAAGATTTTCTCCCGGCTGACGCAATGTCCTAATGCGCATGCCGCCGCACGTGCGCCATGATGACTTCTTCCTGGCTAGTATAGTACAGAGCCGCAAACGCGCCCCCCGGCTCTGTACTATACAGGCCAGGAATAAGTCACCATGGCGCATGCGTGGCGGCATGCGCTTTCAGGACATTGTGTGGCCCGGCCGGGAGAAAATCTTCAGTCTTCTGCGCAAGCGCGGCCCAGTCGGGAGAAGAATCCAGGAAGTGAACGTCGCGCTCAACGAAGGTAAGTATGAATAGTGAAAATTGGGAATACCCCTTTAACTATGTTACCATGCTATACTTCTTTCTCAAGCGCCTTCTTCCTAATTATCTTGGACAACCCCTTTAAATCAACTTCAATTTGGTTTCCATAAGTTCTATTGTCCGAGATATCCATATAAGGTCTTTGCATTGAAAAAAATATTTTCTGTCTTGATGGTAAAACTATTTTTCTTCCAGACAGAATGAATGTGCCCTTGTCATCTAGACAGTTCTGGATATAAAAAGCTCATTAGACAATGTCACGTACAAAGCCATTAATCAAAATAAGAAGAATGACAGAAGAACACTGATTCCAATGGCACTAGAAACATTAGAAATTCTGAGCCAAAACTTCTTTTTTCAACTAACTACTGTATGAATGCCTATACACTTATCCTCATTGTGGCAAACAGAAATGAGTAAATGTAGCTGTTCCCACCTTTATTGATAAGGAGCATAGTACATTCTATGTTTCCATACAGCATTAGAGACTATGTTTAGTGCGAATCGGTAATCAGAACTGCTATACTCTACTCTACTTTTTTCTTGAAATGTATATTACGTAGGGCTTATGCTGGGCCATACAGCTTCCAGTATGGAGTTGCATGGCATGTTCATGCTCCATATGTTCAGAGACATTTTCCCCTAGAAGAAATGCTTCTTGGAGAGAATACATCTGTACATACAGAGCCCAACACAGCAGGACATGATTTTTTGTTTTGTATAATATTGTGTAATATTATATTACTGTATATTATTGTAATGTTATTGCTATAAACTTGTTGAATGATAAATACCTCTAATATTATACAGAGCTGCAATATGGCTGTGGCTTTATGAAAATTACCATATTTTTCGCTTTATAAGACACTCTTTAAGACACTCTGTCATGGTGGGGAGTGGGGGAAACCCCCCACAGTACGGTGTCAAAGGGGATCAGCCTGGCGAAAAGGAGTAATAAGGGAGCAGGTCACCTCCTACAGTTTCCCTAATCCTCTCCCTGACTCCTCACTGTAGGAGCGGACCCCGATGATAGGACAGCTCATACTCTGGATTCCTAGAGACCCTGAGTCGCCCTGGTAATCCCTCACCAAGGAGCCGGGAAGAGATGACCAGTTCATCCCAGTCATGGAGGAACAAGAGTCTCTATCTGAGGCCAGGATGCACGGAGAAGGGGGGGAGCACATACAGCATATGGAGTTGGCAGGTAAGCGAAACCCATAACACACTTATCTGCCACAGACTCACTGACTGGAACCCGTGCACAAGTGCTGCTGTCCACACCAACATAAAGGACATAGCACAAACCACAACCACACAGGAACCCAGGACACCCATAGTTGCTATAAACGTGAGACAGGGGAATGTCTAGCAAACATGCTGGACACCAAACATCACCAGCCATGTAACACCACACAAGACATACAACACGCTGAACATAACCCACGCAAACCAAAAGATAAGAAGGGAAAGAGACACCATAATAACATCAATGACCACAAGGGTAGCCCTCACTGGACAGATGGTAAAAACCAGGAACAGTGATCCACCAGCATATACCAAGGCTGGAGGAACCCTGAGCTTCAGGCATCCAGCAGAGGCTAAATAGCCCAAGCAGCCACACCCACATAAACCCAGTGTTCACAAAACACTAGGAAGGGAGTTAACCCTTCAAACACCAGACAGAGGAAGGAAGCCACTTAAAGGGGAAGTGCACACACAAGCATACCAAACCACACGTTACCACCGGCAACAGCATGCGTGGCAACCATGTCACAGCAATCACCCAGAAGGCCGAGACACT
Organism: Bufo gargarizans; assembly: GCF_014858855.1. Taxonomy (NCBI): domain Eukaryota; kingdom Metazoa; phylum Chordata; class Amphibia; order Anura; family Bufonidae; genus Bufo; species Bufo gargarizans. The sequence continues at coordinate 215,504,729 of NC_058082.1, read as the reverse complement.
GCCACTGCATGCTCTCACAGCAACACGTTGCCGCAGGCAACCGCAAGTGTGGCAACAGTGTCACAGCGCAAACTAAAGGCTGTGACAGTGTCTTATAAAGCAAATACTAGTGAGGGTTTCCATTATGGAAGCGCTCACTAGTATGCGTTCGGTGCTGGAAGCGTGAAAGAAGCGCTTCAAGTGCTTCCGATACTCACCCTCCCTGGTCTTGTTGCTAGGGCCCGCATACAGCGTCAGGACCTAGTGTGCACAGGAGTGGAGCCACGGCACAGGAGAGAAGTTTTTTATTTTAGTATGATGGGGGTCTAAAAAAAAAGGGCTGATCTGAGGTCTGATGGGGTCTAAAAATAAAGGTCTGATCTGAGGTCTGATGGGGGCCTGAAAGAAAAGGGCTGATCTGGGGTCTGATGGGGGCCTGAAAGAAAAGGGCTTATATGAGGTCTGATGAGTGTCTGAAAGAAAAGGGATAATCTGAGGTCTGATGGGGGTCTGAAAGAAAAGGGCTGATGGGGGTCTGAAAAAAAAGAGCTTATCTGAGGTCTGATGTGGATCTGAAAGAAAAGAGCTGTTCTGAGGTCTGTTGGGGGTCTGACATGGAGGGCTGATGGGGTTCTGACATGGAGGGTTGATATGGGGGTCTGATGTGATGTTCTGATATTTATGGGGCTTATTTGAGGACCTGATATGAGGTCTGATGAAAAATATTTTGGTGTGCGTCTTATCAGGTGCATCTTATAAAGCAAAAAATACAGTACATATAGAAGGAATAGATAGAATAGAGGAAACCCATGCAAACACAGGGAAAACATACAAACTCCATGCAGTTTTTTCCCCAGTTTTGCAAAACGGTGTTGACCATCTGACCCCCATGCCTGTGATGTAAAATTTAAATTTTTATCTTTGATATTCAGATACATGGCTTATGGTTATTAGCTTTTACTTAGTTTACAGTTCTTACATAAACAGTTTTGAGATAAAACATTTTTTGTCCCCTTATTTGGACCTCATGTCTTATGCAAAAAAGTGTATGAAAAATGTGTATAATATGGCTATATACAGGGGGATGCGAAAGTTTGGGCAACGTTGTTAATCGTCATGATTTTCCTGTATAAATCGTTGGTTGTTACGATAAAAATTGTCAGTTAAATATATCATATAGGAGACACACACAGTGATATTTGAGAAGTGAAATTACGTTTATTGGATTTACAGAAAGTGTGATATAATTGTTTAAACAAAATTAGGCAGGTGCTTAAATTTGGGCACCACAAAAAAGAAATGAAATCAATATTTAGTGGATCCTCCTTTTGCAGAAATTACAGCCTCTAAACGCTTTCTGTAGGTTCCAATGAGAGTCTGGATTCTGGTTGAAGGTATTTTGGACCATTCCTCTTTACAAAACATCTTTAGTTCATTCAGGTTTGATGGCTTCCGAGCATGGACAGCTCTCTTTAAGTCACACCACAGATTTTCAATTATATTCAGGTCTGGGGACTGAGATGGCCATTCCAGAACGTTGTACTTGTTCTTCTGCATAAATGCCTTAGTGGATTTTGAGCAGTGTTTAGGTTCGTTGTCTTGTTGAAAGATCCAGCCCCGGCGCAGCTTCAGCTTTGTCACTGATTCCTGGACATTGGTCTCCAGAATCTGCTGATACTGAGTGGAATCCATGCGTCCCTCAACTTTGACAAGATTCCCAGTCCCTGCACTGGCCACACAGCCCCACAACATGATGGAACCACCACCATTTTTTACTGTAGGTAGCAGGTGTTTTTCTTGGAATGCTGTGTTCTTTTTCCTCCATGCATAACGCCCCTTGTTATGGCCAAATAACTCAATTTTAGTTTCATCAGTCCACAGCACCTTATTCCAAAATGAAGCTGGCTTGTCCAAATGTGCTTTAGTCCACCTCAAGCGGCACTTTTTGTGCTGTGGGCAGAGAAAAGGCTTCCTCTGCATCACTCTCGCATACAGCATCTCCTTGTGTAAAGTGCGCCGAATGGTTGAACGATGCACAGTGACTGCTTCTGCAGCAGGATGATGTTGTAGGTCTTTGGGGCTGGTCTGTGGGTTGACTCTGACTGTTCTCACCATTCGTCGCTTCTGTCTATCCGAGATTTTTCTTGGTCTGCCACTTCGAGCCTTAACTTTAACTGAGCCTGTGGTCTTCCATTTCCTCAATATGTTCCTAACTGTGGAAACAGACAGCTGAAATCTCTGAGACAGCTTTCTGTATCCTTCCCCTAAACCATGATGGTGAACAATCTTTGCCTTCAGGTCATTTGAGAGTTGTTTTGAGACCCCCATGTTGCTACTCTTCAGCGAAAATTAAAAGAGGAGGGAAACTTACAATTGACCCCCTTTAAATACTCTTTCTCATAATTGGATTCACCTGTGTATGTAGGTCACGGGTCACTGAGCTTACCAAGCCAATTTGAGTTCCAATAATTAGTTCTAAAGGTTTTGGAATCAATAAAATGACAACAGTGCCCAAATTTATGCACCTGCCTAATTTTACAATTATAGCACACTTTCACACTTTAACTGACATTTTTTATCGTAACAGCCAATGATTTATACAGGAAAATCATGACGATTAACAAAGTTGCCCAAACTTTCGCATCCCACTGTAGATTCTTAACCCTTTCATGACCAAGGGTCATTGATGCCCCAGTGTCCAGGTCAGAATTTACAAATCTGACATGCGTCACTTTATGTGGTAATAGCTTTGGAACACTTTAACTTATCCACGCCATTCTGAGATTGTTTTCTCGTGACACATTGTACTTCATGATAGTCATATATTTGAGTCTATATATTTCACCTTTATTTATGAAAAAATCCCAGATTTACCAAAAATTGGGAAAAATGCAATATTTTCCAAATTTCAATTTCTCTGCTTCTAAAACAGAAAGTCATACCCAATAAAATATTTATTACTTAACATTCCCCATATGTCTACTTTAGGTTGGCATCATTTTGGAAATGTCATTTTATTTTTTTAGGACGTTAGAAGGCTTAGAAGTTTAGAAGCAATTCTTACAATTTTTAAGAAAATTTCCAAAACCCACTTTTTAAGGACCAGTTCAGGTCTGAAGTCACTTTGTGGGGCTTACATAGTGGAAACCCCCATAAATGACCCCATTGTAGAAACTACACCCCTCAAGTTACTCAAAACTGATTTTACAAACTTTGTTAACCCTTTAGGTGTTCCACAAGTATTAAAGGAAAATGGAGATGAAATTTCTAAATTTCACTTTTTTGGCAGATTCTCCATTTTATAATTGTTTTTTCTTTAACACATTGAGGGTTAACAGCCAAACAAAACTCAATATTTATTACCCTGAATCCGCGGTTTACATAAACACCCCACATTTGGTCGTAAACTGCTGTACGGGCACACGGCAGGGCGCAGAAGGAAAGGAATGCCATACGGTTTTTGGAAGGCAGATTGTGCTGGATTGGTTTTCTGAACGCCATATGTTTTTTATTTTTCTGCCGATCGTCTTGTGCAGGGGCTCTGTTTTTGCAGAAAGTGTTGAGATTTTTATTGGTACCGTTTTTGGGTACATAGGATTTTTTGATCATTTATTATTACACTTTATGGGGCAAGGTGACCCAAAAATTGACTGTTTTGGAACAGTTTTCATTTATTTATTTTGACAGCGTTCATCTGAGGAGTTAGGTCATGTGATAGTTTTATAGAGAAGATCGTTACGGACGTGGCAATACCTAATATGTATATTTTTTCTTATTTATTTAAGTTTTACACAATAATAGCATTTCTGAAACCAATAAAATGATGTTTTAGTGTCTCTATAGTCTGATAGCCATAGCTTTTTTATTTTTTGGGCGATTGTCTTAAATAGGGTATCATTTTTTGCGGGACGAGGTGACGATTTGATTGGTACTATTTTGGGGGTCATACGCCTTTTTGATCGCTTGCTGTTGCACTTTTTGTGATGTAAGGTGACAAAAATTGCTTTTTTTACACCGTTTTTTTTATTTTATGGTGTTTATCGGACTGGGTCTATCATGTGATATCTTTATAGAGACGGACGTTATGGACGCGGTGATACCTAATATGTGTAGTTTTATTATTTTTCATTTTTTATAAGAAAAGGCAATTTATTTTTTTAATTTTACATTTTTATTTATTTATTTTTACTTTTATTTATTTTTTACATTTTTTTTTATCAAGTCCCTCTTGGATCTTGAAGATCCAGTGGGGCTGTACTATACTTTGCGATGCTCTTGCATTGCAAAGTGTTATACAATCAGATGCCCTGTATGTGGCAACAGCGGACACTTTTGCAAAGCGTCCGGTTGCCATGGCAACCATCGGGGCTGCCATCGCAGAGCAGTAGCCCCGATGGTGGAGAGAGGGAGCCCCCTCCCTCAATTAACCCCATGGATGCCGCTGCCGCGGCATCTATGGGGTTACAGCAGAGTGTCAGCATAGAGCTGACACTGTGATGATGGCGGCGACTCAGGAATGGAACTCCTTCAAGACTGTTGGAAGACCATTTCAGGTGACTACCTCTTGAAGCTCATCAAGAGAATGCCAAGAGTGTGCAAAGCAGTAATCAAAGCAAAAGGTGGCTACTTTGAAGAACCTAGAATATGACATATTTCCAGTTGTTTCACACTTTTTTGTTATGTATATAATTCCACATGTGTTAATTCATAGTTTTGATGCCTTCAGTGTGAATCTACAATTTTCATAGTCATGAAAATAAAGAAAACTCTTTGAATGAGAAGGTGTGTCCAAACTTTTGGTCTGTACTGTATATACATAGAAATCAAAAGTATTAGTTATCACCTGTGTCATGGGCGTTCATGGAATACATTAGAATAGTCACCCCCACTTTCGGGGGGGGGGGAGGAGAAGAGGAAGGGATATTACCTTCAATTGAAGGTCGACATAACAGCTGATGCACGCCGAGACAGACGGCGATTGGAAGTGCCGTCTGCTCATGCGTGCAGCCGAGCCAGCGCGTACTGCGTTCCAAAAGGCGGAAGCAGCAGATCACGCTGGCTCAGAAGGCAGACACTGCGTGTCATACACCGGAAGCCACATGACAAGGTGGAGGCACGGTCTGCACATACAAAGAAAACCCTGTGGGTGAGGGGACAAAACAGGGAAGGAAAAGAAACGAACAGATAGAAATAATTAACATACATAGACAATACTTGAATCCTAATAAGAGCATAGAGCCCTAAATAAGTGCATGATAGATTATGCTCAGAAATCACAGGAACACAAAACAAAGAATAAATAAACAAAAATAACAAGACAAAAGATAAAAAATAAAAGATTATTAAAATCCATATACTCCACCTAATGCATGATATAATATGGTGACTTATTTAATATATATTATTAGTGACCATGATTAATTTATATAAAAAGGCGACATGAACACTTTAAATTAACCCTTCACTTTAAATACACTATCAATTATGTGCAAAATGTATTATTACTCACATTACCTAACCCATATAAATTTGATGAACTACATGATTTATACTTCTTATTTTATGATTTAACCTCTTAAGGACATAGGGCATACAGGTACGCCCTTGTGCCCTGGTACTTAAGGACACAGGGCGTACATGTACGCCCTGTGCATTTTCGATCACCGCCGCACGGCGGGCGGTGATCGGAACCCCGTGCCTGCTCAAAACATTGAGCAGGCACTTGGGGCAAATGCGCCGGGGGGTCCGGTGACCCCCCCCCCCATGTATGCTATCGCAGAAAACCGCAGGTCAATTCAGACCTGCGGTTTTCTGCGTTTCCGGGTTATTCGGGTCTCTGAAGACCCGATAACCCGGAACAGGATGGTGATGGTGGAGTGCTTTCACCCCACCAATCACCATCCAGTAATCCTGAGTGGTGATGGTGACATCATTCACCACTCAGGATCGCTTTCTGATTGGTCTGTGGGCGGTCCGGCGGTAGATTCAAAAGAGGCAGGCGCTCCTCTCCTCCTCCTTTTGTGTTCCGGAGCCGGAGGAGAGAGGAGCTGCCTGCACGTGTGTCCGCCATCGCTGCCAGCACCCCCAGGACCCGATCTCTACCCTCAGGAGCCGATCTGTGCCCCAGCACACCCCATCAGGTACATAGGGACAGAATAGGGAAAGTTTGGTTTAGGCAGGGGGAAAAAAGGGAAAGTTAGTTTCTGAACTTTTCTGAACTTTGATTGCTTCACCCTAAGTTAGGGTGTCTGGGGTCCACAGCACAGCTGTGTGACCCTAGACCCCCCAGGGGTGCTGCCACTTGCCCCCCCACCCCCTGCCCCCCCCCCCACCTTTTTTGGGGTGCATTTATTTATTTATTTTGTGTACGCTGACTGTGGCTGGCACTTAGTGTCCGGCCACTGTTAGCGCATCGCACACCCCACCGCTGATCAACTTCGGACGGTTGATCAGCGGTTTTGAATTTTTTCCCCCACATTTTTTGCCCTTTTTTTAGTTGTATTATTTTATTTTTTTCTGTTAGTTTTAGGGTGAGTTCGTGAACACCCGTGCCCCCACACACACGCACACAAAATAAAGAGTTACACACACACACATATACACGCAGACACACACTTCCCTATGGCCCGCCGGACGTTCTCGGCCGAGGAGGCATACGCCCAGCTTGCCTCCGACTCCGAGAGTCCCAGTGAGGATGAGGATGACCCCACATTCCTGTTGTCATCCGCATCCTCCTCATCATCTAGCGATGATGATGAGCCCCCAAGGCGGCGGAGACGCTGCCAGGCGGAGCAAGGGGACCGCCATGTTAGGGACCCTGTGGCTCACACTAGTACGAGCAGCTCTGGGGCTCGTACTGGTTTCCCGGCTCACCAGTTAAATCCACCGGAGCCCCCTGCCGGTGAACTTGTCTGGTGTAGCTCAGAGCGATACGAGCCCGTGATTCCTGATTTTATAGGCCAATCAGAAATCCAGATTTCCACAGTGGGCTACACTGAATATGACTTTTTTTTGTTATTTTTTCAGTGACCCACTGGTAAATCTGATGGTGGAGCAGACGAATCTGTACGCCCAACAGTTCGTCGCTCAACACCCGGGCTCCTTTTTGCTCCGGTGGCTGGACGCCGGTCAGTGCAGCCGAAATGAGGACATTTTGGGGCCTCGTGCTGCATATGGGCCTGGTCAAAAAACCCAGTGTCAGGCTGTACTGGAGTGGGGACGTCCTATACCAGGCCCCACTTTACAGTACAGCCATGACACGCTCCCGGTTTGAGGCCATCCGGAAATGTCTGCATTATTCCGATAATGCAGCATGTCCCCCCCGTCTGTCTGTATAAGATACGGCCGGTCATCGATCACTTTGGGGCCAAATTCATGGAGGCCTATGTACCTGGAAGGGAGGTCGCGGTTGATGAGTCTCTCATTGCGTTCAAGGGGAGACTCATTTTCCGCCAGTATGTGCCCTCCAAGCGGGCGAGGTATGGCGTGAAGCTATACAAAATTTGTGAGAGTACCTCAGGGTACACTTACAAATTTCGTGTATACGAGGGGAGAGATTCCCGGATTCAACCCCCAGAATGTCCCCCCACTCTGGGTGTTACCGGGAAACTTGTGTGGAACCTTATGTACCCACTGCTGGATAAGGGTTACCACCTTTACGTGGATAACTTTTATACCAGTATCCCCTTGTTCCAGTCCCTTGCCGCCAGATCCACGTCCGCTTGTGGGACCGTGCGGAAAAATCAACGCGGCCTCCCTGCCCACCCCCTCCAGGTATCTATCCCCAGGGGTGAGACCCGTGCCCTTACCACTGGAAACCTGTTGCTGGTCAGGTATAAGGACAAGAGGGATGTCCTTATGCTGTCCACAATTCATGGTAACGGCATCACCCCTGTCCCTGTGCGAGGTACCGCGGCAACGGTCCTCAAGCCCAATTGTATCGTCGCCTACAATCGGTATATGGGAGGAGTTGATCTCTCTGATCAAGTCCTCAAGCCATATAATGCCATGCGCAAAACCCGGGCATGGTACAAAAAAGTTGCGGTCTACTTGGTGCAGGTTGCCATGTACAACTATTTTGTACTATCCCGAAGCGCTGGCAGCACAGGGACATTCCTCCAGTTCTATGAGGCAGTCCTCAAGGCCCTGATCTTTTCGGACCGGGAAAGAGCAGGCCGGAGTACCTCGGGAACTGTAGGTGCCCGGATCGTCCCTGGCCAACACTTTCCAGGTGTGGTCCCCCATACTGGAAAGAAGGGACGAACCCCAAAAAAGTGCAGAGTGTGTCGCAGGAGGGGGATACGGAAGGACACGAATACTCAGTGCGACACTTGCCCCGATCATCCGGGCCTCTGCATTGACGGTTGCTTCAGGGAGTATCACACTTCCATGGAGTACTAAATTTATATCCCAATTTAGCACTGACATCGGATAAAAAAAAAAACTGGTTCTCAGACTTGAGACACCCAAAAAAACTAAAATAATTTATTAAAATTATTTTATCTCCTCTATAAAACTACCCCATGATCTAACCCCCCAGATTAACACAGTCAAGAAAAAAAAAAAAAAGGTGCAAAAAAAGTTTTTTTTTGTCACCTTACATAATAAAAAGTTTAATAGCAAGCGATCAAAAAGTCATATAGCCCCCCATAAAGTGCCAATAAAACCGTCCACTCATCCCACAAAAAATGAGCCCCCACATGAGATAATTGGATAAAAAAAAAATTTTAAAAATGACCCTTAGACTTTAGAGATACCCAAAAAAAAATTGTATCAAAAAAGATAATATAGTCTAAAACCTAAATAATTGTAAAAAATTGACTTATTAGGTATTGCCGCGTCCGTAAGAATCTCCTCTATAAAAATACCCCATGACCCAACCCCCCAGATTAACACGGTCAAAAAATAAATAAAAAATAGGTGCAAAAAAAGAATTTTTTTGTCACCTTACATAACAAAAAGTTTAATAGCAAGCGATAAAAAAGTCATATAGCCAACAAAATCGTGCCAATAAAACCGTACGCTCATCCCACAAAAAATGAGCCCCCACATGAGATAATTGGATAAAAAAAAAAATAATGACCCTTAGACTTTAGAGATACCCAAAAAAAGATTTGTAACAAAAAGATAAGACTTATTAGGTATTGCCGCGTCCGTAAGAATCTCCTCTATAAAAATATCCCATTACCTAACCCCCCAGATTAACACAGTAAAAAAAAAAAACGGTGCCAAAACCGCTATTTTAGGCACTTTTCCATTTCAATCCGTTTTTTCCGGTAACAAAACAAGGGTTAACAACCAAACAAAACTTAATATTTATTACCCTGATACTGCAGTTTACAGAAACACCACATTTGTGGTCGTAAACTGCTGTATCAGTAAAAGGGAGGCCGCAAAAGGAAAGGACCGACATGATTTCTGGAAGGCCGATTTTGATGGCCTTTTTTATTGACACCATGTCCCTTTTGAAGCCCCCCTGATGCACCCTAGAGTAAAAACTCCCCAAAACTGACCCCATCTAAGAAACTATACCCCTCAAGGTATTCAAAACTGATTATACAAACTTCATTAACCCTTTAGGTGTTCCTCAACAGTTAATGGCAAATGGAGATGAAATTTCAGAATTTCAATTTTTGGTAACCTTGCCTCACAAAAATGTAATATAGAGCAACCAAAAATCATATTTACCCTAAAAATAGTCCCCAAAAAAATGCCACCTTATCCCGTAGTTTCCAAAATGGGGTCACTTTTAGGGAGTTTCTACTCCAGGGGTGCATCAGAGGGGTTGAAACAAGACACGGTGTAAATAAACCGGTCCATAAAAATCAGCCCCCAAAAACCAAACGGCGCACCTTTCACTCTACGCCCCGCTGTGTGGCCGCACAGTAGTTTACGGCCACACATTGGGTGTTTATGTAAACGGCAGAGTCAGGGCAATAAAGATACAGTCTTGTTTGGCTGTTAACCCTTGCTTTGTTAGTGGAAAAAATGGGTTAAAATGGAAAATTAGACAAAAAAAAGAAATTCTCAAATTTCATCCCCATTTGCCAATAACTCTTGTGCAACACCTAAAGGGTTAACGACGTATGTAAAATCAGTTTTGAATACCTTGAGGGGTGTAGTTTCTTAGATGGGGTCACTTTTAGGGAGTTTCTACTCTAGGGGTGCATCAGGGGGCTTCAAATGGGACATGGTGTAAATAAATCAGTCCATAAAAATCAGCCCTCCAAAAACCAAACTGCGCACCTTTCCCTCTACGCCCCGCTGTGTGGCCGTACAGTAGTTTACGGCCACATATTGGGTGTTTCTGTAAACGGCAGAGTCAGGGCAATAAAGATACTGTCTTGTTTGACTGTTAACCCTTGCTTTGTTAGTGGAAAAAATGGGTTAAAATAAAAAATTTGACAAAAAAATGAAATTCTCAAATTTCATCCCCATTTGCCAATAACTCTTGTGCAACACCTAAAGGGTTAACGACGTATGTAAAATCAGTTTTGAATACCTTGAGGGGTGTAGTTTCTTAGATTCTTTTAGGGAGTTTCTATTCTAGGGGTGCATCAGGGGGCTTCAAATGGGACATGGTGTAAATAAACCAGTCCATAAAAATCAGCCCTCCAAAAACCAAACGGCGCACCTTTCCCAACACAACGTATGTAAAATCAGTTTTGAATACTTTGAGGGGTGTAGTTTCTTAGATGGGGTCATTTTTGGGTGGTTTCTATTATGTAAGCCTCGCAGAGTGACTTCAGACCTGAACTGGTCCCTAACAATTTAGTTTTTGTAAATTGCTGAAAAATTTCAAGATTTGCTTCTAAACTTCTAAGCCTTATAACATCCCCAAAAAATAAAATATAATTCCCAAAATAATTCAAACATAAAGTAGATATATGGGGAATGTAAAGTCATCACAATTTTTGGGGGTATTACTATGTATTACAGAAGTAGAGAAACTGAAACTTTTAAATTTGCAAAGCTTTTCAAAAATTTGGTAAATTAGGTATTTTTTGGTGCAAAAAAAAAAATTTTTTGGACTTCATTTTACCAGTGTCATGAAGTACAATATGTGACGAAAAAACAATCTCAGAACGGCCTGGATAAGTCAAAGCGTTTTAAAGTTATCAGCACTTAAAGTGACACTGGTCAGATTTGCAAAAAATGGCCTGGTCCTAAGGTGTAAAAAGGCTGTGTCCTTAAGGGGTTAATAAGCTCCCTTAATTTTATTTATTTTTGATTATTAGTTTGAGTTATTTATATATGTTTTTGTGTGTTTTTTATATTTTTTGTATTTTTTATTATTTTCTATATCTTTAATTTTTTGATATTTTTTTATTATTTATTTTTTATGTAATTTTTGTATGTTATCATTGATCTTATACGTATTTATTTTATACGTTGTTATTATTATATATTTTTTTATATTATTATTTTAATATTTTACATATTTTTTCTGTTTGTATCTTTTTGTGTTTTTTGTAATTATTTTTTAAAAAAAACATCTTGAACATCATTGAAAGTCAATGGGGGACGGATTAGTTTTCTATTTGCCAGATTGTGTCAGAGAAAATGGAACCGTCCCCATTGAATTACATTGCCAGGACGGATCCGTTTGGCTCCGCTTCGTCAGGCGGACATCAAAACGCTGCAGGCAGTGTTATGGTGTCCGCCTCCAGAGCGGAATGGTGACTGAACGGAGGCAAACTGATGCATTCTGAGCGGATCATTTTCCATTCAGAATGCATTGGGGCTAAACTGATCCGTTTTGGACCGCTTGTGAGAGAGCCCCGAACGGATCTCACAAACGAAAAGCTAAAACGCCAGTGTGAAAGTAGCCTAATTAGTATGTGCGTTCAGTGCTGCGAATTACCTTTGACAACTTGCAAAATAATGCACTGCAGAACTTGGCAAGCTTTACTTGTTAGGCAACTTTCACACTCGCGTTTGGTGCGGATCCGTCATGGATCTGCACCGAGGGATCCGTTCAGATAATACAACTGTCTGCATCCGTTCAGAACGGATCCGTTTGTATTATCTTTAACATAGCCAAGATGAATCCATCTTGAACACCATTGAAAGTCAATAGAGGACGAATTTATTTTCTTTTGTGTCATAGAAAACTGCATCATTGACTTACATTGTGTCAGGACGGATCCGTTTGGCTCAGTTTCGTCAGACGGACACCAAAACGCTGCAAGCAGTGTTTTGGTGTTTGCCTCCAAAGCGGAATGGAGGCTGAACGGAGGCAAACTGAGTGGATTCTTTTCCATTTAGAATGCATTAGGGCAAAACTGATCTGTTTTGGACCGCTTGTGAGAGCCCTGAACGGATCTCACAAACGGAAAGCCAAAACGCCAGTGTGAAAGTAGACTTACATATCCAAAATTGACAATTTATTTAAATCATTGTGTTTCCATTGCTACTGCTTTTACACTTAGTGTACATTTTCAATAATTTGTGGTTGGAAATGAAACAGTGAAAAGTACATGGCAATAATCAAATGTCACATATTTTAATAAGATAACACCTCTTTTATGGGATAAAGTCATATAAAACACTCAAATATTATTAGAGAATAAATAAATAAATAATCAAATTATTGTTTCAATTGGAGGTGGGGTGTTAATAAACGACAATATACTTTCTCAAGGATCACTTTTTTATCAGATTTTATTAAATTGCTTCCATTGGCATCAAGTCCCAACTTTCCACAAGAGCTCTAGAAAAGTGCATGTTTACAGTACATACCGAATATTATACTGTACATATTTCACACTGAATAACCTGTTAAATGAGTTGTTCAGGTTATTTCACATTTGTGGATACCTAAGTGTAGTTGTTCTTATTACTTTTCTGTGACCATGTTTATTTACAATTGAAATAACATTTTGTATTATTGCTTAAAATCCCATTAAGGAATTATTGCCTTGCAAACTTAGTTATAATGTATTAGCCTACTCCTGTATGCTAATACATTGTACTCTGTGTCTCTATGGCACAGGCTGCGGTAAGGGCAACACTAGTGTGCCCTAACAGCAGGATTACGGAACTTACAGTTCTTGGGTCCACAGAGCTGCCTGCAGAGGGTTTACCAAGCCTCCAGTCAAATCACTGGGACCAATCAGAGGTGGAAATTCCCCTTAACCCGTAGGACACCAACACCGTAACTGTAAGAGGCTGATGACTGTGACTTAAATCCCAGTGTGTACAGTTATGGCTCCCTCCCCGTCCCAATCGGCTCTCCTCGCTGCGGTAATCGGCACCTGATGACTGGGAAGGCAGCTCAATGCCTTCCATGTAATCCAGTGAGAACCATCCCCCTGGGTCTCACAGCCAAGCAGGCTGTAAGTGTATTACACTGTGTAATGCACTTACAGCCAATGCATTGCAATACAGATGTTTTGTAATGCATTGCAGAGGGAATCACAACCCCAAAAGTTGAAGTCCCATAGTGGGACAAAAAATAAAGTAAATAAAAAGTTTTAAAAAAAAGTGTGTTTTACCTAATAAAAAATAAAAGTTTCAAGTAAAAAAAGTGCCCTTTTCCTAAAGTAAATATATATATAAACATATATACAATAACAAAATGCCTCCCTAGGCTAAGTACCAAACATGCCCAAGATATTCAAATAATAAGTATTAGGCTACTTTCACACTTTCCTTGTGATTCCACTATAGAAAACACTTCTGTTTTGTCCCCATTCATTGTCAATGGGGACAAAACCGAACTGAATGGAACGGAATGCACCAGAATGCATTCCGTTCTATTTGGTTGCATCCCCTTTGCGGACAGAATAACGTCTTGCCACACAATGTAAGTCAACGGGGACGGATCTGTCCATCCATGACTTTCAATGGAGTTCATGACTGATCCGTCATGGCTATTTTAAAGATAATACAACCAGATCCGTTCATAACAGATGCAGGCTTCCTCAGGGGTGTCCGGCATAATTGAAGAGGGACAGCGAGGGCGTCATATATAAAGACTCCCTGGTGAGAGTGAAAAGTCTCTCACCCTACACCATGGGAATACGTCACAGAGGTGGATAAAACGATCTCCCTGTGTTGCCAATGGATCACAATGAAATAGTAATTGACTTGCCTGCTCATCCCATGTTGAACTGTCGGGGGATTTTCCTAGTGATGTGCTGTGCGAAACCCAGGTGTGCACCGACTTGCAACAGAAAAGCTCCATGCTCACCTCCACAGAGGCTGCGCAGAAAATATTTTTAAACCAAAATAGATACTGCGCATAATATAGGATAGGCACAATGGACAGAAGTATTTATAAATAATGACATCGAGTCCCATCTCAGGGGTAATTCATAGGTGAAAACTGCAGTAAGAAAAAAAAACTGAGTATTTAGACATGACAATAATGATCATGTGTCTGATTGATAAGTGTGATACTGATGAGTATATATTTGCATTTACAGTGCAACTTTTCCCATAGTTATAAATAATGTAAAAGAAATATTAGGTATCACTGCGTCCATATTGACCGGCTCTATAAAAATATCACATGCTCCACCCAGTCAGGTGAATGCCATAAAAAAAATAAAAAGTCAAAACAGCAATTTTTTGGTCACCGTGCCTCACAAAAAGTATAATACCAAGCGATCAAAAAGTCGTATGTACCCCAAAATGGTACCAATCAAACTGTCATCTCATCTCACAAAAATGAGACCCTACACAAGACAATCACCATAAAAATAAAAAAAATATGGCTTTCATAACACGGCAACACAAAAACAAGATTTTATTCTGTTCAAAAAATGCTTTTTAGTGTGTAAAACTTAACAAAAATAAAAATAGACACATTAGTGTCACGGCCACGGTTATGGCCGTGACTCCTTGGGAGCCGCATACAGTTGCCCGCGGTTTGGGTAGTTGTTTTAACCGCAGCTGAGGCATGTTGTTGTTTGCCTCAAGTGCGGTTGCCGCGGACAACAGTAATGTGTGCGGTTCCCTGGGAGTTGTGTGCGTGTGTGTATGCACTTTTGTATGTCTGGTGTGCACTGTGTTTTATGTTTTGTGCGCACGGACATCTTCCTTTAACTGTGGCTGCCCGTGGCAACGTTTGGTATGTTGTACATGTGGTGGCAGTGTCCCGGCCTTCGGGCTGTCTCCCAGGACGGCTGCCACCCATGTCGTTGCCTGCGGCAACAGCCACAGTGTGATCTTAGTTTGGTCACTTCCCCTTTATGTGTGTTTCCCTTCTCTAGTGCTGGAAGGGTTAACTCCCTTCCCAGTGTGTGTTGTGTCACTGCGTGTGTCTGACTGTGGGGTGTGGCTTCTTGGCCTATAAAGCCTCACTGTTAGTTCAGGTCTGAGGGTTGCTTCAGTCATGCTTGGCTGGAGCAGCCTCCTTTCTATTCTACCTGCCAGTGAGAGCCACCCCTGTGGTCATAAAGATATTGTCGTTATGTTTATGTCTTCTGTGTGTGATGTTGTATGTTATGTTCTGTTGGGACCTTCCTATGTGATTTGGTGCAGTTTACGGTTCTGGATTCCTGTTTGCACAGGGATCCAGTCAGCAAGGCTGTGGCAGGTTGGTGGAACTATTAGTTCACCTGCCATACCCGTAAGGCTGTATGAGTTTCCCTTTTCCCAACAGCTTGGCCATTGAGACTCCTGCTCCTCTGTGCCTAGGAGGAGTAGGTCGTCTTACCCTGACTCCTAGCCCAGGGACCGGACGGAGGGTGAGTTAGGGATCCGAGGTTCCTGAGCATGGGTCCTCCTACTTTAAAGGTCAGCCCATGCAGCTAGGAGTTAGGGTCAGGTTAGGGACGCGTTAGGAGATGACCTGCTCCCTAATCCTGTTTTCCTGGCCGAGCAGCTAACATCATCTGGCATCGCACGGCTGAGGGTTTCCCCCATCCTCAGCTGTGACAATTAGGTATTGCCGCGTCCATAACAACCTACTCTATAAAAATATCACATGAGGTGAACGCTGTAAAAATAAAATAAATAAAAACTATGCCGCATTTTTTGTCACATCGCCTTGCAAAATGCATAATATCAAGTGATCAAAAAGTCATATATACCCCAAAATGGTACCAATGAAAACATTCTTTGAGGGTGTATTCTTTGAGGGATGTAGTTTACAAAATGGGGTCGCTTTTTGAGGGTTTCCCCTGTAGGGGAAAGTCATGGTCTCTTCAAATACAAAACGGTGCCTAAAAACCATTCTAGCAAAATCTGCCTCCAAAAACCATATGGTGCTCCTTTCCTTCTGACCACTGCCATGTGCCCCTACAGCAGTTTGCTGCCACATATGGGGTATTTCTGTAAACTGGAGAATCAGAGTAATTTACAGTATATTGAGGTTTATTTTGCTGTCAACCTTTGCTATGTTGCAAGAAAAATTGATTAACATAAAAAAATCTACAAAAAATGAAATTTCACCTACATTTTACTTAAATTTTTGTGGAACAGCTCATAGGTTAAATAAGTTTTTAACATCAGTTTTGAATAATTTGAGGGGTGTAGTTTCTAAAATGGGGTTATTTATGGATGATTTCCATTACGTAAGCCCCTCAAAATCACTTTATAACTGAATTGGTGCTAAAAAAAAATAGTTTGGAAGATTTTCTTGAAAATTTAAAAAATTGCTTCTAAAATTCTAAGGCCTCGTTCACACTTCAGTGTTTGGTCAGTGATTTCCATCAGTGATTTGTGAGCCAAAACCAGAAGAGAAGCCTCCACAGACATAACGTATAAGGGAAAGATCTGCTCCTGTTCTGCCTGTTCTGTGTTTAGAGCCAGACCTGGTTTTGGCTCACGAATCACTATGGAAATCACTGACTGAACACTGACGTGTGAATGAGGCATAAGCCTTCTAAAGTCCTAACAAATGAAATTACATTTACAAAATGATGCCAACATAAAGTAGAAATAAGGAAAATGTTAAGTAATAACTATTTTGTGATATATCATTATCTGCAATAAAAGCAGAGAAATTCATATGTAGAAAATAGTGAATTTTTCCAAATGGTCTCTAATTTTTGGATGATGATTTCAAATTTTAAATTATTTTTGAAAACCAAGGACGCTGTGCCCTATGGACTCCAGAGGAGAGGGACCATCCAGCTTAGGCTACTTTCACACTCGCGTTTGGTGCGGATCTGTGAGGTATCTGCACAAACGCATCCGTTCAGCTATACAACTGCATGCATCCGTTCAGAACGGATCCGTTCGTATTATCTTTCACATAGCCAAAACGGATCCGTCTTGATCACCATTGAAAGTCAATGGGGGACGGATCCATTTTCTATTGTGTCATATTGTGTCAGTGAAAACGGATTCGTCCCCATTAAGGCCTCTTTCACACGGGCGTCATGTTTTTTGCCCGGATAAGAGGCGGGTGCGTTGCGGGAAAATGCGCGATTTTTCCGCGCGAGTGCAAAACATTGTCATGCGTTTTGCACTCGCGTGAGAAAAATCACGCATGTTTGGTACCCAGACCCGAACTTCTTCACAGAAGTTCGGGTCTGGGATTGATGTTCTGAAGATTGTATTATTTTCCCTTATAACATGGTTATTAAGGGAAAATAATAGCATTCTGAATACAGAATGCTTAGTATAATAGTGCTGGAAGGGTTAAAAATAATAAAAAAGTTAACTCACCTTCTCCTCTTGTTAGCGTAGATGCCGGTCTGTTCTTTAGCTGTGGACTGAATGACCTGAGGTGATGTCAGATCACATGCTCCAATCACATGGTCCATCACCGTGGTGATGGAGCATGTGATCTGACATCACCACAGGTCCTTTAGCCCACAGCTAAAGAACAGACCGGCCTCTACGCGAACAAGAGGAGAAGGTGAGTTAACTTTTTTATTATTTTTAACCCTTCCAGCACTATTATACTAAGCATTCTGTATTCAGAATGCTATTATTTTCCCTTATAACCATGTTATAAGGGAAAATAATACAGTGAATAGACTGTCACCTAGAACCCATGCGTGAAAATCGCACCGCATCCGCACTTGCTTGCGGATGCATGCGATTTTCACGCAACCCCATTCATTTCTATAGGGCCTGCGTTACGTGAAAAACGCACAAAGAGGAGCATGCTGCGATTTTCACGCAACGCATAAGTGATGCGTGAAAATCACCGCTCGTGTGCACAGCCCCATAGAAATGAATGGGTCAGGATTCAGTGCGGGTGCAGTGCGTTCACCGCACGCATCGCACCCGCACGGAAAACTCGCCCGTGTGAAAGGGGCCTAACTCAGGATGGATCCGTTTGGCTCAGTTTCGTCAGACGGCAAGCAGCATTTTGGTGTCCGCCTCCAAAGCGTAATGGAGGGGGAACTGAGGCAAACTGATGCATTCTGACTAGATCCTTATCCATTCAGAATGCATTAAGGGCAAAACTGATCTGTTTTGGACCGCTGGTTAGAGCCGTGAATGGATCTCACAAACCGAAAGCCAAAACACGAGTGTGAAAGTAGCCTTATCAGTGCACAGTTCAAAAGACTGTATCTCTGATGGTATGGGTTTGTATTAGTGCTTACGCTGTGTCCAGCTTACACATTTGGAAAGGCAATATCAATGCAAAACAACATACAGAGGTTTTAGAACAACATCTAGATGTCTCTTTGAGGGAAGGCCTTGCATGTTTCAGCAAACAATACTAAACCACATTTTGCATTAGGCTACGTCTACACGACGACATTTGTCGCATGACAATAAGTCGCGAGACAGATAGGGCACAACTACACTGCAACATTTGTAGCGCAACATTTTGTTGCACTAATGTCGTGCGACAATTTTTATAATGGCAGTCTATGGTGTCGCACTGCAACATGCTGCGACTGCGACGCAACAGTCGCAGAAAGATCCATCTCGAATGGCAAAGAAGACCCAGGACTGTTGAGCAGCTAGAATCAGACAAGAATGGGAAACATTCCTCTCTAAGGCTGGGTTCACACCTGAGCGTTCTGAGAGGAGCGCTCTGTATGCGCGATTGTACCGGCGTTTACAATCGCGCATACAGAGACAAGCGAACGCCCATTGTCGTGCGTTCCCGAAAGTCTATGTACGGGAACGCGCGACAAAACGCCCCAAAGAAGCTCAAGAACTTTTTTGAGTGTAGGGCGTTTTTCAGCGCGTTCAAACGCGCTGTAAAACGCTCAAGTGTGAACCAGGGCCATAGGGAAGCATTGGTTTTCATGTGTTGAGCGTTTTACAGCGCGTTCGAACGCGCTGTAAAACGCTCAGGTGTGAACCCAGCCTAAAACTTGTTGTTTGCAGGCTGTTGTCCCTCCCAGGATGTATTGGGATGTGTTGCTGGTATCAAGTTCTAAATTAGTCAGATTTTTTTAATTAAATTGTAAAATCTGTCACTTTTTTAAATTGTGCTTATAAATAGAACTTGTCAGGTGATTTCTGCTGCCCTTATCTGAGAGCAGGATATGATAGAGGAGAGAAGTTGAGCTTTGTTATAGGCTACTTTCACACTAGTGTTTTGGCTTTCCGTTTGTGAGATCCGTTCAGGGCTCTCACAAGCCGTCCAAAACGGATCAGTTTTGCCCTAAGCCAGGCATCCTCAAACTGCGGCCCTCCAGCTGTTGTAAAACTACAACTCCCACAATGCCCTGCTGTAGGCTGATACCTGTAGGCTGTTCGGGCATGCTGGGAGTTGTAGTTTTGCAACAGCTGGAGGGCCGCAGTTTGAGGATGCCTGCCCTAATACATTCTGAATGGATAAGGATCCGTTCAGAATGTATCAGTTTGCCTCCGTTCCGTTGCTTGCAGCGTTTTGGTGTCTGCCTGACGATGCAGAGGCAAACGAATCTGTCCTGACACACAAAGTAAGTCAATGGGGACGGATCCATTTTCACTGACACAATCTGGCACAATAAAAACGGATCTGCCCCCCATTGACTTTCAATGGTGTTTAAGTTGGATCAGTTTTGGCAATGTTAAAACTAATACAAACGGATCCGTTCATGACGGATGCATGCGGTTGTATTATTGTTGCAGATCAGTCTGTGCAGATCCGCAGCAAACGCGAGTGTGAAAGTAGCCATATATAGGTTTATGTTATTTGGAGAAGAATTTCTGAGTAAAAAGCAGTGTAAATCCTGACAGGACTCCTATGATCACCCCACCCACACACAGTAATTGGCAGCTCTCCCTGTATCAGTGTAAGGCCTCGTGCACACGGCCGTGGTATCACGGCCTGGCATCCAGCTGAGAGCAGGAGCGCACGGCGACATTGGTTCCACGGCCGTTGTCACTACTGTTTTCAGATAAGGCCGAGTTCACACGAACGTGTGTGACCCGTGCCCGTGCTGCGGCCTGCAAATTGCGGGCCGCAATGCACGATCGCCGGCCGTAGGTCAGCCGCATCGGATCGTGGAACCATTCACTTTAATGGGTCCGCGATCCTCCCGTTCCGCAAAAAGATAGGACATGTTCTATCTTTTTGCGGAACGGAAGTATGGGACGCAACCCCACGGGAACACTCCGTAGTGCTTCCGAGGGGTCCCGTTCCGTGCGGCCGTTCCGCAATTCCGGATTTGCGGACCCATTGAAGTGAAGTGGTGCGGAATGCACATGGAACTATGGCCGTGTATTGCCCGCAATACGGCCACGGATCACACACGTTCGTGTGAACTCGGCCTAAGGCAACAGAAATCACCAGATTCACATGGGATTTTTAATCAATAAACCTACTGAAACAAGTACATTTTGCTTAAAAAAATAAATAAAAATATTTAGAAGTGAAAATCCCTACGAGGGCACTAATAAAATATTGTGTTAAAATATGTTGTTTATCATCATCTGAGCCACGATTGTTGCAGTTTATGTATGTATGCATTATTCATTACCGTGAACGCTATGTTCATTCTCATATCCTTACAAAATGATATCACATGACCATGAATAATTTTAAGAATACGGCTTGTCCAGATTTTATACATTAAACTATTAGTGATGGTAAACACACATGGTTTATGTTGTATTAGCTTTGTATAAGCATTTACGTTTCTTTGACACAATAGATGCAAAAGCCTCCTGTGCCTCTGGCCAAGCTGATAATGCGTTTGTGTTTCTTGTATTACAGTGGAATCTTGTAGGTGCTCACCTAAAGTCAAAAAAATATCAGTTTGGTTACTTTATAATATTAAAATTGGTTATATGGGGACCTATTTATTTACATATTTGTATAATTATTCCTAACAATTCCCAAAAAACAATCTGCAGTAAGCAGTAATCTCTGAGAAGGCAGGTCCCTGATATTGGCCGGCCTCTGCACCTAATGGTTGGTTGAGGTGCTGTATGCTGCCTAGCTATATGTAGTGCAGTCAGTCTACTGTGCCATGTGCCACTTGTGCAGTGGGTGGGGTACTAGGGGCTCACTTTACCCAGGGGGATTCACCTGTACCCCTGTGGACCAGTCTGAGCCTGTGTATGCTTGGGCGTCTTTTTATTGATATGCAATATGATATATTTTTTGTAAAGCAGTACATTACTTAATTTCATACCTCATATACATACCTAACAGCATGCAAAAGGAGTGTAGCTAAGAAATGACTATATGCCAACATATCCACATATATGTAAGGTATTTTTTTTCTAATTGTACATTTATAACAGGCTTGTCATGCGTCATCCAATGTTGAAACAAATATGTCATATAAATAACTGGATTGTCACATAACCATTCAAAGGAGATTCCAGCCCAAAAGATTTAGGCCTCTTTCACACGGGCGAGTATTCCGCGCGGGTGCAATGCGTGAAGTGAACGCATTGCACCCGCACTGAATCCTGACCCATTCATTTCTATGGGGCTGTGCACACGAGCGGTGATTTTCATGCATCACTTGTGCGTTGCTTGAAAATCGCAGCATGCTACTCTTTGTGCCATAGAAGTGAATGGGGTTGCGTGAAAATCGCAAGCATCCGCAAGCAAGTGCGGATGAGGTGCGATTTTCACGCATGGTTGCTAGGAGACGATCGGGATGGAGACCCGATCATTATTATTTTCCCTTATAACATGGTTATAATGGAAAATAATAGCATTCTGAATACAGAATGCATAGTAAAATAACGCTGGAGGGGTTAAAAAATAAAATAAAACTTTTTTACTCACCTTAATCCACTTGCTCGCGCAGCCCGGCATCTCCTTCTGTCTTGATCTTAGCTCTGTGTAGCAACAAGGACCTTTGGTGACATCACAGTCATCACATGATCCATCACATGATCTTTTACCATGGTGATGGATCATGTGATGACCGGAGTGACGTCACCACAGGTCCTGTTCCTCCACACAGCTAAGATGAAGACAGAAGGAGATGCCGGCTACGCGAGCAAGTGGACTAAGGTGAGTTAAGTAATTTTTAAAAAAAATTTAACCCCTCCAGCGTTATTTTACTATGCATTCTGTATTCAGAATGCTATTATTTTCTCTTATAACCATGTTATAAGGGAAAATAATGCAATCTACAGAACACCGATCCCAAGCCCGAACTTCTGCATTACAATGTTTTGCACTCGCGCGGAAAAATTGCGGGTCTTCCCGCAACGCACCTGCACATTTTCCCACAACGCCCGTCTGAAAGAGACCTTATACACTGTGATAAGTGTTAGATTGGTGGAGGCCCAACCACTGGGACACCTACAGACACCAAGAGCCAAAAGGGAATCCTGGTCCCCATCCTCCTTAGCCACATAATAATGAAAAAAGTTTGAATGAAATGCACTGATTATGTGCACTGCCACTCCCTTCAAACTTCTCCTTGCTGTGATCTCATGTGGGAAAAAAGCGGGTGTGCCAACCACTGATCTCCACCAATCTAAGGCCACTTTCACACTAGCGTTAAAGTTTTCCGGTATTGAGTTCCGTCATTTGTCCCAATGCATTCTGAATGGAAAGCAATCTGTTCGGTATGCATCAGGATGTCTTCAGTTTAGTCTCTTTTACGGTATTTGGCCGGAGAAAATACC
Organism: Bufo gargarizans; assembly: GCF_014858855.1. Classification (NCBI taxonomy): domain Eukaryota; kingdom Metazoa; phylum Chordata; class Amphibia; order Anura; family Bufonidae; genus Bufo; species Bufo gargarizans. Next base: position 215,481,797 of record NC_058082.1, on the reverse strand, counting down.
GCAGCATGCTGGGGTATGTTCTCCGGCCAAAATTTCCGGGACACTTGCTGAAATGTATTAATGCCAGATCCAGTACCAAGCGCAGAACTTTAAATCTGTAAAAAAGATAAATACCTGATCAGTTTTTCCGGATGACACCAGAGAGACGGATCTGGTAACAAATGATATATGTTTGCATACGGATTTCTGGATGCAAGTGAGTATGAAGAAGAAAATGACATAACTGGACTCACTTACACTATTCATCGTTTACTCTAGTTTGGGGGGTGTTTTGGAACTGACAGATTCCCTTTAACCTTTTCGCCTCCAGCACCATACAGGGTCTTTAAACATGGTGCATGCAGTGGGCACCACATCCAGCAGGTCTCTGCTGTTTCAAACAGCAGAGGGCCATCGCTAATGTTTGCGACTGGAAATAATGCCCATCGTAGGCATTTAATCCCCAAGATGCCATAGTCAAGTGCAACCATGGCATCTAAATGGCAAAAAAAAACTGAAGGGCATGCTTCTAGGTTAAGACCGACTCCCCCGCACAGCGAATGGGAAAGCTGGTCCTTTATTCTAATACACTGAGTCTCTCTGAAGAGACCGAGCATATTACATCTGCAGTTCCTATGTTTGCCTGGATAGGATGACTGCAAATGGCGCTTATACTGTAGTTTTATGGTATAAGCTAAAAAAAAAAAAATTCAAACAAGTAAATATTGCAGCCTCATAGAGGGGCTAAAAAAAGTAAAAGTAAAAAAAAAAGATAAAAAAAAATACATTCACAATAAAAATATAAACATCATGGTAATCGCCGTGTCCGAAAACGCCCATACTATTAAAATATTAAAATATTTATCCTATACAGTGAATGGCGTAAGGGAAAAAATAAATAATGTTTTACCATTTTTTCACTGCTTCACTTTCACAATAAAATGTAATAAAATGTGATCAAAAAGTATCGACCCACAAAAAAGAAGCCGACACAGAGCTTAGTACACATAACTATAAAAATGTTATGGGGGTCAGAATATGACATTAAAAAAAGCAAAACAAAAAAATTTCTAAGTTTTTATTTTTTTCAGTATTAAAACACAAAAAAAACTATATATATGTGGTATTATTGCAATTGTACTGACCCAGAGAATGAAGGGCACAGGTCAGTTTTTCACCATAGGTAATGCCATAGGGACAAATCCTGTAAAACTGTTTGTTTTTTCAATTCCACCCCATTTGGAATCGTTTTCCTGCTTCCCACTATTTTGTATTCCATATTAAATGGTGGCATTACAAAGTACAGCTTTTCCTGCAAAAAAACAAGCCCTGATACAGCTATGTGAACGAAAAAAATTAAAATAATGATGTTAATGGAGAGAAAAATGAAAACGCAAAAATGAAAAAAAAAAACACTGAAAGCACATAAACAGTAGTATTAAAATTATCCAACATCAATTTTATTAAATAAATATAATTTTTTTTACTTATGTTAAATCAGACTCTTTTAGAATGTACTCTAGACTTTTACACTTGTCCTTTTGAAATGAAACTTTTTATTTTTAGCAGCCCTCTCTGCTACTGTAATGTCCAACTGAATAGGTTCTGCTTGTACTTTTTTTTCTCCAGAAAGTTAATGGACCCAAATAGAGTAAATAGATCACATGGCAGTTCAGACTAGATGCATATTTTCACTTTTTATCGCATCTGCATAGAATGTTTTGTCTTACATGTAAAAAATACATCAACAGGCTAATTGTAAAGAAGTTAAAATAACAATAATAATAACCTCTCAGTTGTATTTGGAGCTGCACAACATGCTGTGTAGAAAAAGAAAATATTGGAATACAGGACAATGCATATTTTATGTCTTATATAAGAGTTTAGGATTTTCCCTAATGACATTCTAGATGCATCCAAAGAGCTACTCCACCATTTAGGTGGCATACATACTACAAACACATGTAATTTACACAGTGTTTCTGGAAATAAGGTACATGTTCATATACAGTGATTTGTGGTATATTATGGCAAGATGCCACCCCATACTACACAGGGCCCTATATCAACAGCCTCCATTCATTGCCAACATTGAATCTTTGTCATATGTACCTACAGTGCTGATACACAGTGACACCTACTGGTTGTTTCATACAAAACAATGCAAGGGCTCGTGCCATCATAACTGTTCTATCCTTCTAGCCTGAAGAACTTGCAATGTGGAATTCACATTTTATCTTACAGCCTGCCAAAAGGCAGAATAAAATGTGCAGGAACAAAGGCTAATTAATATTTCATTGAATTTGTACTACAAAGACATTTATTTATCGCACCTAAACCGTCCCATTCATTTCAATTCAACAGCTCGTTCCTATACAAATGTATAAGGGCTCGTTTAGACGAACGTATTTGGCGTTCCGTATATGGGCCGTTTTCTGCGTTTCGCATACGGTCCGTTTAGGGTACCATTCATTTCAATGGGTCTGCAAAAGATGCAGACAGCAAAACTTATGAGTCCTGTCCTATTCTTGTCCGTTTTAGTCTCCTGTTTCGTTTCGCAAATTGCGGAAGGCATATGGGCGCCATCCGTGTTTTGCGGACCGCAAAAAACGGCACAGTGGTGTGACCGAGCCCTACGAATGAGCCTATGTTGCCTCATCCTGTTGGAAAATGTAGGACATTTTTTCTTCTGGTGTTAGTTGGTTGTAAAACTGTTCAAATATGTCCTGGTAAATTGCGGTATTCATAGTTGATTTGAAGAAACCAAACGCCAATTTTCTGGTCGTGAAGTGGTGTTTCGTGAGTCAAATGGGAAATTTTAGTGGACCAGTACCTCGTATTCTGGAGATTTGCATCACCTGATGAATGAAGCCAAGCTTCGTCCGTCATGAAGTACAGCAATGGTCCAAATGTCCGTCAGCAATCATAGTCAGCAACCAAGTCCAGGAATTTAGCTTTGTCAGACTCTTTCAGCACGCGTTATTCAGTACAGTTTTAGGTTCAGAGATTTCAGCACTTGATGACAGGTCATTCGTGATACACCTGTCACGACTATGGTTTGGTCGTGACTCTTTGTGTCGCATTCAGTTGTCAGCGGTCTGCTTGTTGTCTACCGCAGGTGAGGGCAGTTAGTATGTTGTCTCACGTGTGGTTGCCGCTGGCAACATGATGTTGTTGGCAGTGTAGCAGCCTGAGCTGGGTTCTAGGCGGCTCGCTGTCAAGGCATGCGGTTGCACCTGGCAATGTGTGTTTGAATGTGTTCACTTTCTATGTCTGGTGTGCACGGGAGTTAGTTGTATGTGCATTTCCCCTTTAAGTGACACTTTCCTTGTCTGGTGTTGGAAGGGTTAACTCCTTTCCTAGTATGTGTGTGTGGGTGTGGCTGCTTGGGCTATTTAGCTCCTGCTGGATGCCTGTAGCTGAGGGGTACTCCAGCCATGCTTTATGCTGGAGTCATCCTCCTGGTCTCATATGCCATCTATCCAGTGAGGGTCACCCTTGTGGTCAAAAAAATATATGTATGATGTTAAGAAGATGTTTTTATGCGCTTCATATTTATTGCCGCTATGGATGTCCTGGGTACCTGTGTGATTTGTGTGTGTGCTGTGTCCTTAATGTTTGTGTGGACATCAGTACTTGTGCACGGGTTCCAGTCAGTGTGTCTGTGGCAGGTAGGTGTAGTATTGGTTTAACTCACCTGTCATATCCATATGCTGTAAATGTTTCCCCTCTCCTTGCTCCTTGGCCAGTGAGACGTCTGTTCGTCCGTGTGTAGGAGGAACAGGTCGTCTTACCCTGCTCCTAGTCCAGGGATTTCCTGAGGGCTAGTAGGGACCCTAGGTTCCGGAGTATGATCCCTCCTACCATCTGGGTTGGCTCATACGGTTAGGAGTCAGGGTCAGAATTAGGGACGAGCTAGGAGGTGAGCTGCTCCCTGACCCTGTCGTCCTGGCCTAGCAGCTACCCTTATCCTATTGACATCGCACGGTTGAGGGTTTCCTTCACTCTGAGCCGTGACAATACCAACTTGCTGACACAGTCTTCGAGTTAATTTTTGGGGCCACTTGCAATCCACTGCTGAATTTCATGCATGACTTCAGCTGTCCAGATTGATGGAGGCCTTGGTTTCTTCATGTTTGCAACACAGCCAGTTTGATGCCATTTCCAAAACAGACTCTGAATACAATATTTAGCTGGTGGTTTTGTTCCTGGGTACTTGTTGGCAAAGGTCTCTGGCGTTTCCTTAAGTGACTTGCTTTGCACATAGCTTTCCGCAATTATTATTCGCTGTTCCAGGGAGAACACCATCTTTCCGACACAATAGACCACTTATATCAAACTGAATAATAAATCAGGCTAAATTGCCCATAGCAGCCAATCAGAGCTCAGCTTTCAGTTCCAACAGGGCTCTGAAAAAATTAAAGCTGAGCTCTGATTAGTTGCTATGGACAAATAAGACAGATTTACTATTAGGCAGTCTGATTTAAAGATATTGGAGGCGGGCTACTTTTTCATGGGCCACCCTGTTTAATGACATCTCCACAGGTCACAAAGCATGCCTAGAATACTCTTTCATAGATGTAAATTAGGTTCCTTTCATTCCATTGTGTCTATGGCCCATGGTGGTTACAGTAAAGCATATCTCTAAATGCAGTTAAGAACAACACAGGCAAGATGGCTGCCCCATAATCACAAGCTATGGTTGGGGGGTTGGAGAGAGCACACAGACTTCCTAAAGCTGTGGTCCCATGTGATGCTCACATTGGGTGAGCACGGAGGTGCTGCAGCCTCCTCTTTGCTCAGGGGACACAGTGGGTTAGATTTTATGTCGGGGTATAGCATTTGAGCCGCATCAGTCCAGGGGGGCCCTGCGTCTTGCAGGGCCGCGTCCGTCCAAGGAGGCCCTGCATCTTGCGGGGCTGCGTCCATCCAGGAGGGTCCTGCATCTTTCCGGGCCGCGTCAGACTAGGGGGGCCCTGCTTCTTGCGGGGGCCCCATCCGTCCAGAGGGGCCCTGCGTCTGTGGGGCCGCGTCCGTCCAGGGGGGCCCTGTGTCTCGTGAAGCCAAGCCCGTCCAGGGAGGCCCTGCTTCTGTGGGGCCACAATGCGTCCGTCCAGGGGGCCTCTATGTTCCTCTCCACGAAGCTCTGCTGCTGTGGGGCCCCATGTCTATTGGCCACTATACATCTATCATACAGAAGAGTCCTTTCTGCAGATTGTAAGCTCCTCGGAGAAGGTGCTGGCAGCAGGCAGACGGATGTGATCCACGATGATGACTGCCGATCACCACATGTAGGGTCAGGAAGGTATTCTTCTTTTTCCCCGAGTCTCGGCTCTCCAGGTTTTCTTCACCTCTGGATCTCTGGGTTGTGGTTCTTCTATCAGGACCTTAGAATGATGAGTTTTCTTTATAGACCCCAGAGAAGAACCACTTCTCCCATCCTTTTTTATAATATAGATGTGTTTAATGGCTCCTCTGCTTGTTAATAAAGGGGTAAAATCAACAAGAAATTCTGGTGTCGTCTCTGAATTATTAATAACTAGAAGGACCCCACACATCACATGCATCATCTATACACACGACATACATCACCTATACACATGACACACATCATCCATACATCACACAGTCCAATGACTATATCGTCGCCTCTTAAGAGTCCATATTTTGTTTTCCGGGCGTGCCCCCCACATCTACAACCGGCTCTGCACACAACCTATGAAGCTGCAGGAGCCATACATGAACATTTGGAAGCTGAGCCACTGATTCTGGCAGGAACGGCTGGAGGGGGCAGGGGTTTATTTTCCTCTCCTCATCCAGGTCAAGCATGCTCACCCAGACCAAGCATGCATGTGTATGGGAGGGGGGTGGGAGGGGCAGCTGTCGGACAATGTATACGATGAGCAGAAACTCCTAGACTTGACATTAGACCCCTGCTCACTGTGCATGAACCACCTGGCATCCTTGTCGGCTCTGCTACATCACACAGAGCATTACCTGGGACCTGCAGACATGGGTGAGCTGTGAACACATTATCCAGTGACTGGACCTGAGGAGGCTGCAGCCTCTAAACCTGAGATCTCCAACCTGTCGCTCTCCAACCGCTGCCAAACTAAAACTCCCATCATGCCTACAGCCGGTCAGGGAACGCTACTCTACACCGACGTTTCACTCATTATACTGTGCTGTATACGTGCACTTCATGTCACGATAGGGCACATTCACTGCTACTGATGCGTCATGCTATGCCAGTATTTAGTTACGGTACGTATACCCACTGAACGATGCCAGTCCTCAGATGCAGCCAGCATGTATGTGTACAACAGGGATGTCAAACTCGTGGCCCTCCAGCTGTTGCAAAACTACAACTCCCATCATGCCTTGGCATACTACAGCTATCAGGGAATGATGGGAGTTGTAGTTTTGCAACATCTGGAGGGCCATGAGTTTGACATCCATGGTGTACAAGCTCCCCCACACCTCCATCATGTGCAGAGACGAAACAGAGCCTTTTCACAGCTCACCCAGCACAGTGCCCTCCATTATATAGCGGCCATGCTTGGTATTGCAGCTCAGCCCCTTGAATGGGGCTGAGCTGCGCCTAGGTCATGTGACTGATGTACGGTAACATCAAAGAGCCTAGGGAAAGCTGCAGCCCTCACTGAGCCCAGCGACCTCGTCATACACCTGATCGGCGGGGGTCCCGGGAGTCAGACCCCCCCCCCCCCCCTGCAGATCTGATACTTGGCCTCACTGTAAATAAACTGTTAAATGACATCCTTTGTCTGTATAAATGGTGTCCAGATGCCAGCAGACAAAGGTGCCATTACCAGAGATGATTTCCTCTGCTACTAAAATGCAAACCTCTGACACAGTCAGTGAATAGAAACAAGCTGAAGACCAGTCAGGGCCTAATACTTCTCACAGCTGAGGTTTGCTACAGTGGTATCCAGCCTAGGCAACCCTCTGTGAGATAAGCATGATCAGCAGCTGCAATCTCTTCTATGCTGATGTTTTGTTACAATGTATCAGTGCAGGAGAACCGTCTGGAGTGCTGGAATGTCTATACTGGATACAACAGAAGTGTTTATTACCGCCCCGATGTACCAGACTCTTTACACGGTGCAGCCTTAGGATCCGCCATGTCAGTAATCACGACTGGGCCCCAAAACACTATTACATCTCATGCAATTATAACTATAGCTGCATGGAAATAAATCGGCCACCAAGTTATCACGCTGAGCCTCTAGGTGTAATGGAAACGCCCCCGTTGCTCCTAGAGGCTCATTTGCCGGATGGGGAGCCGAAGGCCTGTGTGATGGAGTTAGGGTTGCCACCTTTCCAAACAAAAAATACCAGCCAAGTTAAGCTTTGGGGTGTGGTTATGGGGCATGGCTTAACACTGGGTGTTAGGTCGCTGTCATATTGTGGCTCCCAATAATATTAATGCCTCCCAGTAAAAGTAATGCCCCATTATTGCTGCCCAGAATTATTAATGCCCCCATTAGTGCCCCCAGTAATAGTAATGCCCCCATTAGTGCCCCTCAGAATTATTAATGCCCCCAATAGTGCCCACCCAGCATTAATAATGCTCCTGTTAGTGCCCCCAGTAATAATAATGTCCCCATTAGCGCCACCCAGAATTAATATTGTCCTCATTAGCGCCCCCAGTAATAATAATGCCCTCATTAAGGCACCCCAGAATGAATGCCCCCTATTAGTGCACCCCAGTAAAAACAATGCCCCCATTAGTGCCCACCAGTAAGAATGATGCCCCCATTAGTGCTCCCCCTGTAAGAATAATGCCCCCATTAGTACCCCCAGTAAGAATAATTCCCCCCATTAGTGCCCCCAATGAAAATAATGCCCCCATTAGTGCACCACAGTAAAAATAATGCCACCATTAGTGCCCCCCAGGAAGAATAATGCCCCCATTAGTGTGCCCCAGTATGAAAAATTGCCCCCGTTAGTGCACCTCAGAAAGAATAATGTCCCCCATTAGTGCCCCCAAGGAAGAATAATGCCACCATTAGTGCCCCCCAGGAAGAATAATGCCCCCATTAGTGTGCCCCAGTATGAATAATGCCCTTATTAGTGCGCCCCAGTAAGAATAATGCCCCCATTAGTGCCCCCAGTAAGAATAATGCCCCCATTAGTGCCCCCAGTAAGAATAATGCCCCTGTTAGTGCCCCCCGTAAGAATAATGCCCCCATTAGTGTCCCCCAGGAAGAATAATGCCACCCATTAGTGCCCCCATAAGAAAAATGTCCCCCATAAGTGTTTCCTTCTCTGCTTCGGCCCAAAAAAAAGCACTCACCTCATCCATTTGCTCGCACTGCGATGAACTCTCACTTATGACTGGAAGCTCAGAACAGGATCTGCGCTCCAGGGTCATGACGTCTGGCAGGTCCTCTCCTGAGTTTCCAGTCAGCAGCGTGATGTCACAATGTAGGGGGAGGGGGAGGAACACCAGAAGGACAACAGAAGGAAAATGAACAGGAACTAGGCTTCAAGGCTAGGGAAAGGGAATTGGTGACCACCTAAGGAAACCCTAAACCTAGCCCTGACTCCTGTCAGTATGAATAGACCTTGAAGGTGGGAATATTAATACACCGGAAACCTAGGCCCTAGTAACCCTAATATTCCCTAGGATTAGTGACAGGGTCTGAGACTACTGGTTCCTTCCCAAATGGACAAACCAGCGTCTCCCTGAGGCCTAGTAAAGAACAAGCAAATGGGAGCAAGAAAATACCAAGAGAAGTACACTTATCTTCAATAGAAAATGGATGAGCAGGAACTTAGATGAGGACAACACACCAGCTCTTCCAACTCCAGGCAGAGAATATCAACCGCATGGTATAAAGTGTGAGTCCAGACTAAATAGAGGAGCAGTAATGACCACAAGCTACACCTGTGACAAGAGGTGTGGTCATTACCAACAACAACACTGCAACAAGTGAATACAGATAGGCTGTCAGATGACCTAACGTGCAGCCAGTCTCTCAGATCTTCTAACCTCTGTCACTGGAGTGACCGTGACACGTGAGCAAATGGAGGCGGTGAGTGCTTTTTTTTTTTTTTTTAAATAACACGGAGGGGGGAAGGATGGGGGGTTAGATGGCAAAGGCTGACCTAACGAGCGCTCGGCAATGGAAGCACTCATTAGTAGCAGTCCTCGTAGAAAAAAATTACTGGCACCAGCAGGGCCACTAAAATACCAGCCTTGAGGGTGAGATACCAGCTGGGTAACAACCCGGTGCTCGCAGGAAGGAGCTCCTTACACACAGATCATTGTAAAAAGCCAACTCACCTGGCTTCATCAGGTTTCATTTGCTCACACTTTTTTGGGTTGCCAGATTTTTGCTTATTTTGTATTGATCTGTTTTTATTGCATTACTGTGTTGGCCTGGTGGTGCTATATTAAGATGGCTCGGGGGATGCTTTGTGGATGGGTGCTTATCATGGCTACCCTCCGGTGTGTTCAAATCCAGTTTTAAATGTTTTTATGTCTTTCTCTACATGGTAGTAATCATTTGGTGTGCTCATTGTATTTTCCATACCATCTTGTACAATATTTCTATTGCATGTATATTGCATTAATACTTTATTTGTTCATTGCGTAGGAATACTTTTCGTGGGATAACCCCTTTTGGCATCAAGCAGTAAAATAAGAAAATGAAGAATGGCAAAGCAAAAATTCTACGCCGCTCCCCCTTATTCTCACCACCCTAGCTAAAGATCGCTTTCCACGCACAAATCCATATCTTTATTAACAATGTTATTCCTAATAACCAGCTATCAGAGAAGGTCACACCAGTTGTGATGCCCCATCAAGCAGTACACTAGTCCTCTTGTTTCTCATCATTAGTTGCTGATGCTTGCCTTCTCCTGTGAATTGAATAATTCTGTTCTAATGACATTCAGTTTTGGAATTATACAGTACCCCCTGTATCTACAAATTCACTCTACTGATTACTAAATGACAACAACAAGCATATTTTATCTAACCCTCTGTCTCCCAAGAGTGTGAAAAAATAAAAGAAGTTGGATATTACAAAAGCTATGATAAAATGTAGCCCACTCAGGGAAAAAAAATGTTCCCAGCATAATTAGATAAATAACAGGCCCGGCGTCTATTTTTGCTTTCTCTTGATGAAGGGGCTTTGCAGGAGAGGTTGCTGATAGTTAATTCTCCCTAACAACAATCCGTGTAATCACAAATCCCAATTAGCCGTTCTTGCTCTGTGCTATACAAACTATTTCCTTAACGTCTCACATCACTACTTTGTAATTAGCTTTCATCTGCACGAGGCTTGACTAAAAATATAAAAAAAAGAGTGTAAGTGATTGTACTGGCGCTCAGTATTCTACAGAATAATCGCAGGCGATTTCAATCAGATTAATATTATCACCCGTATTAAGCAAAATTACCTTCCTCTTCAATCCTTGCAGGTGAGGGCTATTGCACGTCTTGATCTGTTCATAAAAGCATAATATAATGCAATCTGTAAATGTAAATACCCTTCTCTAATAACTCGGAGATATCTCCTTAATATATTTTTACATTTGGAGTTTCCATTCCATAAAATATACTAACACAAGCTTTATTATAGTTTAAGTGTGAGTTGTTAAATGAGACAACTTAGTGCTGTCCTTCCTGTTGTTACATAGGGTTATATTTAACTTGCACATAATTGGAGTAACATTTAAACGTGATGGAGTGGAATAATGGCATTATAGCATCAATATATCTTACCATAGAAAAGGACTTTATGGCCCTATTTTAGGATGGCCATTATGAAATTCATTTTTCACACTCTGGCAACTTTCACCTTCCCCTATAGTAAAACGTGGTATAAAATCAGATGAGACTCATTCTCTTCATGGGTTTTACTTTATGAAGCTATCTATATATCACAGACAGGTAGATAAGAGATAGATAGATAGATAGATAGATAGATAGATAGATATGAAATAGATAGATAGATAGATATGACTAAGATAGATTAGAGAGATAGATACTGTAGAGAGATAGATACTGTAGGTAGATAGATATGAAATATAGATAGATATGAAATAGATACATAGATAGATATACAATAGATAGCTGATAGATATAAAATAGATAGCTAGATAGAAAGATAGATAGAGAGATAGATAAAAATGCAAAAACAAATATAAAAATCAATAAAAATAAAAAATGACCAATTCACAGTTTTTTTTATTGCTTCACTTGCCCAAAAAAATGTGATAAAAAAGTCACACACATTTCAAAATGGTATCAATAAAAACTACAGATCTACTCTGTAGATAAAAAAAAGTTATGGGGTCAAAAATCAGCATTGCAAAAAAAAAAAAGTGTTTTTTAAAGGTTTTTATTTTAAGTATTAAAATACAAGAAAAACTATATAAATATAGTATCACTGTAATCATACTGAGCCAGAGAGTGAAAAAAAACATGTCAGTTTTACCACATAGGGAACGCTGCAAAAATGAAACCCATAAAACTATGGCAGAATTTATTTATTTTTTCCAATTCCATTCAATTTGGAATTTTGTTGCAGCTTTTGGTGCCATTAGACAGTACAACTTGTCCCACAAAAATCAAACCCTGACACATATATGTGAACGGAAAAATAAAAGTTATGGCTCCCGGAATGCAGGGAGTGGAAAACGAAAACATGTCTGTGTTAGAAACTACTTGCATTGCCCTTGCAATAACATTTCTGGAGCATTTATACTTATGACTCTGTGATGTGCCTACTACAAGTTTATGACAACATTTCCAGCAGTCTGCAATAAAGATCTATTTGGGTGTTATCCCTGTTTTTGCAAAACTATGTAATGATCCCAAGTACAGTGACTACAGTGAAAGTATTCACCCACTTGGTTTTAACTGTTCTGCTGCATTACAATCTGGAATCAACTTGATTCTTGGCGGGTTTGTACCATTTAATTTACACGCTTAGCACTTTGAAGGTGCAAAATATTTTTACTGTGACAGACAATAATGAGGACAAAAAAAAAACAACAAAGAATTTGAATGTGCATTAATAGTCACCCCCTGAAAGTCAATATTTTGCAGAGTTACCTTTTGTTCTGCAAAATCAGATGCAAATCTCTTGGAGTAATTGTCTGCCATCTTAACACCTTAAGATGTATAGAAGCTGCACCGCCACTATAATTTAGATGGCACATGCAGGTAAATATTGAAGGGGTGCAGCATTCACAAAAGCACTACAGGCTATTTTCACCCTTAGTTTTCACCCTTTATCCCCTATACAAGGATCTGGACTTTGTTGCAGAGGAGCAGGCCACTACCTCCTGGAGGAGTCTCTGGTTGGTTGACACGGGTGGACAGCACTCCTAAGTAAAAATGCTGCGGGTGCTCGTCTTCAAGGGAGGTGGTAAAAGGCCCCCCAATATTAACAACTTGTAGATGTCCAAAAAATAAAAAAAAATTAAAAAATTGGAGACAGCACGTCCAAAAAGGTGAGTTTTAATACCAGATGCAACGTTTTGGCTTGGTGATAGCCTTTGTCCTGTTGGTTGACAGCTGACCCAGGGGGGTCAAGACACACCAGTGTGGACTGGCTGAAGTTAGGACAGGCAGATTATGTGCAATCTGATTACCAGTCTGGGGTCAGGGATGGCAGCTCAGGGTCAGTACACAGGTCAGGCAGAAGTCAGGGAGGGTAGCGAAGAGTCAAATCCAGCAAACAAGCAGAAGTTGATACATGAGCAATGGACAAAACAATAGCAGAGTTTTGCAGGGAAGCTAGATAGAGAACCCAATGCTCAGGCACGGTCCCATAGGGGAAGGTGCCTTAAGTATCTAAAGGAGGGTAGTAGGGTTGAGCGAACCCGACCTGGAAAAGCTCCTGCTGAATGAAGATAGAAGAACCTGCGGTGACGTCACCGCGCTCACCACATGCAGAAAGAAGAAGATACCGGCTGCGCGAACAAATGGATGAGGTGCTTTTTTTTTTTTTTAACCCCTCAATGACCATTTTAATTAGCATTCTGTCTTAATAATGCTATTATTTTCCGTTATAACGGAAAATAATAATGTCAAGTTTGGGTCCCGATTGACTTTAATGGGGTCCAGGTTCGGGATCAAGTTCAGGTCAAGTTCGCTCCCGAACCCGAACTTTGACCTGAAGTTAGGCCGAACCAGGCGAACCCGAACATCCACGGGTTTGCTCATCTCTAGAGGGCAGCTATTGACTGGTGTAAATTATAGTGCACATGCCCTTTAAAATCCAGAGGGAGCAAGAACATGCACCATATGTACAGAGAAGGAGAAGCTTTCCTGGCCAGCAGGCTGCAGCCTGTGTGGATGGGCAGAGCTATTTCAGCATCCGGGCCCACCATGAAAGAGAAGAGTGAGAGGCAGATCCGTTCCTCTGGACAGAGCAGTACCAGTACCTCCTCCTTATGCCTTCTCTTCTTTGGTCCAGAGTTCTGCAAAAATATCTTCAAAAGAACAGAAACATTAATGTTTTCAGTCGGTTCCCAAGATCTCTCCTCTGGGCCAAAATCTTTCCAATCCACTAGTTACTACAACACTTTTTCCTAACATGCAAATTAGGCTTTTGGTGCAATGAGTGTGTCACTATTGCTCTTGTTGTACCCAAGCTCTCCTCCTTTTCTTTGGCTATCCCCTCCCTTGCTGTTTTGATTTACAGGGGAGAGGAAGAGGCTGGCAGAGAAAGCAGGAGAAGCAAACGTGCACTGAGTGGCTCTGACCTTCCCTTGGTGCACTTAACTGCTCATTTGCATATGGATTAAAATGCATTGTCTGTTTTTTCAATCCCTATTTTTTAAGAAAGTTCTCCAAATAATAGTATGACTTGACAGCATGGACACCAAGTGATCAGCTGTAATCTGTGTAGGAACCTGGAAGCAAGTATACAGTTCTCCTATAGTGCAATTACAGGGGAAATGAATCATAACATGGTGTACATTGAAATCAGTAAGCTGTGTATCACATGGACAACTTAGCGTGCCCTAATAAGATATTTCTATAGAAAAATAGACAACCCCTTCAAGAATATTGTTCAGATGCTTAAAAGCATCTGGCAAAAGCTTTTTTTTTTTTTTTTTATACAATGTCTAAAATGGCACACAGTTCATGTGTAATAGAATTGTCAACTCAAGGATTTATTTATTTATCATATGTATAGGCTGAATATATGATAAATGTTCCAGTCCATGGGTCTTGCAGTACTGTTATTCCTGGAAAGTAATAGCGTTGTTCTAGAAATCTGGAAATGACTCAAAAACATGCCAACGGTGACTGTTAGTAGCCATCTTCCATATTTCCTGACATCATAACTGATCTAAATCTGCTTAATAGAACACGAGGTCATCTAACAAAATGCACCATAAAATATATGCAACACTGGTTTAGTACAGGGACCACTTTTACCCCTTAAAGACCCTGCCATATTTCACCTTAAGGACCAGGCCATTTTTTGCAAATCTGACATGTGTCACTTTATGTGTCGATAACTTTAAAACACTTTTACTTATCCAGGCTATTCTGAGATTGTTTTCTCATCACATATTGTACCTCGTGACAGTGGTAAAATTGAGTCAAAAAATGTAATTTTTATTTCAGAAAAATTACCAAATAAAATTAGCAATTTTCCAAATTTTAATTTCTCTACTTTTATAATAGATAGTAATACTTCCAAAAATAGTTATTACTTTACATTGCCCATATGTCTGCATCATTTTGTGAATGCCATTTTATTTTTTGGGGACGTTAGAAAGCTAAGAAGTTTAGAAGCAAATCTTGAAATTTTTCTGAAAATTTCCAAAACTTACTTCTTAAGGACCACTTTAGGTCTGAAGTCACTTTGTGAGGCTTACATAATAGAAGCCACCCAAAATGTCCGCATTTTAGAAACTACAGCCCTAAAGGTATTCAAAACTGATTTGACAAACTTTGTTAACCCTTTAGGTGTTCCACAAAAAATAATGGAAAATGGAGATGAAATTTCAGAATTTCAAATTTTTGGCAGATTTTCCATTTTAATCCATTTTTTCCAGTAACAAAGCAAGGGTTAACAGCCAAACAAAACTCAATATTTATTGCCCTGATTCTGTAGTTTACACAAACACCCCATATGTGGTCGTAAACTGCTGTACGGGCACATGGCAGGCGCAGAAGGAAAGGAACGCCATATGGTTTTTGGAAAGCAGATTTCACTGGGATAATTTTAAGCTGCCATGTCACAGTTGAAGACCCCCTGATGCACCCCTAGAATAGAAACTTGAAAAAAGTGACCTCATTTTAGAAACTACACCCCTCAAGGTATTCAAAACTGATTTTACAAACTTTTTTAACCCTTTAGATGTTGCACAAGAATTAATGGAAAATGGAGATTAAATTTCAGAATTTCTCTTTTTTGGCAGATTTTCCATTTTAATCCTTTTTTTCTGCTAACAAAGCAAGGGTTAACAGCCCAAAAAAAAACCTCAATATTTATTTCCCTGATTCTGTAGCATTCAAAAACATATGGGGTCATAAACTGCTGTATGGGCACATGAAGGAAAGGAACGCCATTAGGTTTGTGAAAGGAAGATTTTGCTGGACTGGTTTTTTGACATGTCCCATTTGAAGCCCCCCTGATGCAGCCCTAGAGTAGAAACTCCCCCAAAAAATGACCCCATTTTGGAAACTACGGATAAGGTGGCAGTTTTATTGGTACTATTTTAGGGTACATATGATTTTTGGTTAATCTATATTACACTTTTTATGAGGCAAGGTAACAAAAAATAACTGTTTTGGCACCGTTTTAATTTTATGTTATTTACAACATTCATCTGACAGGTTAGATCATGTGATATTTTCATACAGCATGTTATTACGGACATGGCGATACCTAATATGTCAACTTTTATTTATTTATTTAAGTTTTACACAATAATATCATTTTTTAAACAAAAAAATCATCTTAGTGTCTTCATAGTCTGAGAGCCATAGTTTTTTTTTTAATTTTGGGGCGATTGTCTTAGGTAGGATATCATTTTTGCGGGATGAGATGATGGTTTGCTTGGCACTTATTTTGGGGTGTATTTGACTTTTTGATCGCTTGCTATTATACTTTTTGTGATGTTAGGTGACAAAAAATGGCTTTTTTCACACCGTTTTCTATTTTTTTTTTACAGTGTTCATCTGAGGGGTTAGGTCATGTGATATTTTTATACAGCAGGTTCTTACAGACGTGGCCATACCTAATATGTCTACTTTTTTATTTATTCAAGTTTTACATAATAATATCATTTTTGAAACAAAAAAAATTATATTAGTGTCTCCATAGTCTGAGAGCCATAGTTTTTTTTTATTTTTTGGGCGATTGTCTTAGGTAGGATATCATTTTTGCACGATGAGTTGACGGTTTGATTGGCACTATTTTGGGGTGCATATGACTTTTTCATTGCTTGCTATTATACTTTTACGGTGTTCACCTGAGCCATTAGGTCATGTGATATTTTTATACAGCAGGTAGTTTTGGACGTGGCGATACCTAATATGTATACTTTTTTTATTTACTTAAGTTTTACACAATAAGGCCTAGTTCACACGAACGTATGGCTTTTATAGTTTTTTGCGGTCCGTTTTTCACGGATCCGTTGTTCCGTTTTTGAGTTCCGTTGTGTTTCCGTTTCCGTTCCGTTGTTCCGTTCCGTTTTTCCGTATGCCATGTACAGTTTACAGTAATTACATAGGAAAAATTGGGCTGGCCATAACAATTTCAATATATGGTTCAGAAAAAACGGAACGGAAACGGAAGACATACGGATGCATTTCCGTATGTGTTCCGTTTTTTTTGCGGATCCATTGACTTGAATGGAGCCACGACCCGTGATTTACGGCCAAATATAGGACAAGCTCTATCTTTCAACGGAACGGAAAAACGGAAAAACGGAAACGAAAGGCATACGGAACACATTCCGTTTTTTTTGCGGAACCATTGAAATGAATGGTTCCGTATACGGACCGTATACGGAACACAAAAAAACGGCCCGTACACCCGCAAAAAAAACATTTGTGTGAACTAGGCCTAACAGCAATTGTCTTAGGTATGGGCTAATTTTTTGTGGTATGAGGTGATAGTTAGATTGGTACTATTTTGAGGGGCATATGCCTTTTTAATCGCTTGGTGTTGCACTTTTAATGATATAAGGTGACAAAAAATTATTTTTTTAGCAGTTTTTATTAAAAATTTTTGACAGTGTTCATGTGGTTCAGTTCAGTTCAGTTAGGTCATGTGGTATTTTTATAGATATGGTCCTTACGGACATGGCAATACCAAATATGTGTACTTTTTTATTTATTTAAGTTTTACACAATAATATCATTTTTTGAAACCCCCCCAAAAAATCATGTTTTAGTGTCTCCATATTCTGAGAACCATAGTTTTTTTATGTCTTGTCTTAGGTAGGATATCATTTTTTGCGGGATGAGGTGATGGTTAGATTTGTACTATTTTGGGGAGCATACGCCTTTTTGATTGCTTGGTGCTGCCTTAGTGATGTGAGGTGAAAAAAAAATGGTTTTTTTTTAGCACATTTTTTTTTTTTTTTTTTGGGACGGTGTTCATTTGAGGGGTTAGGTTTGATCATGCATCGCATCCGGATAGAAAACTCGCTCGTGTGAAAGAGGCCTAAGAGTCTAATTGGATTGCCCTGCCTTTTGTCTGTTATCTGCCTTCCACTCTTACCTTCTTGGAGTATCATACTACATGGAATCTGTAAGTCCTGACTTTATCTGTCTGGATTATTGTATTGCATAAAGTCTGTCAGCCCTGACTTTTTGCTTGATTGAGTACATATTTGATCTCTGGATTTTGTTACCATGAACTAGTTTCCAGGCAAGTTAACCATTGCCCACAGATTTATAGTCAGAGAAGCTGAGGATCCACTACACAGGTATACTTCATATCAGGTAGCGCTACCCCCCTCCATTTTAATGGGTGCAAGAGTAGGATTCAAAAACCAATATATGCAGATAGAAGGAAATGAAGTGATAGTTTATGGGTGAGGCAACCAGCACCATTCCTACAGTGACTAAGCCTGAAATACCTACACAAGCCTACTATTTCTTATAGGCTTCATTCATAGCACCCTTAAGAAAGTCCAGTAAGATCATAATACATTTTGGTTGCCTCAACTATAAATGAACAAGCACTTTGAACTTCTTTGGAATGCAGAGTGACTTCTATCTGTAATTACAGAAATTACTCAAGGATATATTTATAATTATAGTAGATTCAGAAAACTATAGAATCATATCCTACCCTAGTGGGAGGGGGGGGGAGGGGTGTGACTACTGTATGAATTATGCCATGTGTTTGCATTATGACACTTTCACACTCTTTGCTACTCGTTCTCGTCAAGGTACGCCAATAGACGTTATCAGCTAATTAGCTGTTTAATAGAGTACTGTACACTGTTCAGTTTGACCTATCACCTTCTAACTTTTATTAAGAAGCTTTCATTTCACTGATGCTACACAAAATTCAACTATATTGGCATTTTTTTCTTCTGTAGCACAGTTCAAACATTCAAAAACATAATGATAGTAAAAAAAAAAGTAAAACACTTAGCAATTCAAGTGGAATGAGAGAGGGACAAGGCAGCTGGGTACTGAGCAATTCCCTGCCTTAATGGACTCTTCACAATGGAGATGTCTTGAAGCATCTGAGATCCATTGTCTTATTTGAATAGCAACTACTGCATCATGATGAGAGTGAAAGATCACTAATGATTCAAGTTAAATCAGCTCCGTATAAATGCCTTGATCGTTTCTTTGAAAGGCTACTGGGTATAAAGCACCTGTAAAATAATATGTTCAATCTAACACCCAACATGTCCCAGCTGGGGTTTTGAGGGAAAAAAAACAAGGCAAAAACGGAGACTTTTTTAATCATTAAAGTTAAGTGGCAATTTTGTAGTTTATTTCCTAGTATTGATTTAGATTTTTTTCACACCTGCTTTATGCTAAAAAGGTAAAAATAGTTCTGCGTTCCATGTGTTCATTGTTCAGTAATTTTTTATTGAATCAACTTTTAATTATTATAGAAAAACTGTATATAACTAATTAAAACAATAGGCCAGTTTTTTTTTCCACCTTCCACTCTTGCAAAAAAAACAAACAAACATAATACTAATAATAGTCCTTCAAATTAATTTGCAACACCAACATAAAATGGCACTATGAAAATGCAGATCAGACATTTGAATTAATAATATTAAATATATAACATGTTCAGATTCATTAACCTCTTCCCGCCTTTGCACAGTGCTGTCAGCTTAATCGGGCTGCCACAATAAACTGTACTGGGTATGCTCAGGACTTGGCACAAGTCCTAAGATACCCCTTCCCTTAATCAGAAAAAGGCCCTGAGAATAACAAACTAAGTGTGATAAAAACAACTTACTAAGCTACAAAGCAAAAATCTGTAATATGGTCCCCAACTACCATGTGTAGTTTATAATGCTGGTGTATTCTTATATGGCAGAGATCACTGTGGATCAGGTGTGTGCTACCTCACGGCTGCATAGTCAATCAAAATTAAGGCTTACCAGAGGTAAATTTAAATAGTGGCAATTGCCATCTCTACCAGTCCTGATAGTTTTGATTACATTTTTAACAGATTGGGTGAGATTAGTTGTAACACCAATCCTGTTGTTTGTAATGACATGAGATGTATCAAAATTATTAAGAGGCGCACACCTCTTAAAGGATTTCTGTCATTAGAAAAATGGGTATAAACCTGGCTGACATTAGCGATGTGCTAATGTCAGCTGAAAATAGTTATATTAGTCCCATGTCACTATGAGCCGCCGTTATTTAGAAAAACAAACTTTTATAATATGCAAATGAGCCTCTAGGAGCAGGGGGGGCATTGCGCCTGCTCTTAGAGGCTCCATTCGCTTACCTCTTTCCACTCCCTTCTACACTTGATTGACAGGGCAAGGCCAGTGTTGGTCTCCTCTCTGCCAGGGAAATCTCGTGCCTGCGCCATCCTGTTCAGAATTCGGCGCAGGTGCAGTGAGAGAAGGATGTTCGCCGGCAGCCTTCTTCCTCACTGCGGCGTGTGGCGCAGTGAGAAAGCCGGCTGTCAGCGAACGTCCTTCCCTCACTGCGCCTGTGCCGAATACTGATTGGGATGGCGCAGGCGTGTGATTTCCCCGGCAGACAGGAGACCAACGCTGGCCTAGCCCTGTCAATCAAGTGTAGAAGGACATCACTAATGTCAGCCAGGTTAATACCCATTTTTCTGATGACAGAAACCCTTTAAGTTTGACACACCTCAGCAGATCCATGAACCATAATCTAAAATTTCCAAAAGGAGCTGACATAGATTTCAGGCATTACTTTCCCCAGAAAATTTGCGTAAGTAATGGGAAATGTGTTGATCCAATTAGGCAACACCCTCTCCCACCCATGCTCCATCAGCTTTTAACAAAAGTGGCGACTGTTGCAAAAAGTTGCACGTTTTTTCCCTCAAAACAGAGCTTTCACAAACATTTGCAACTTCCGGGCCCCACAAATTAGGTGCAGGAGGCTTATTAAATTTCTTCCACGACTGCAGCAAATTGGCACATATGGCACCAGCCCTGCACGGTACATAGTAAAGGTAGCAGGAGCACCGGGCATAAAGAGCTTTGGAGAAGGTCTGTGCACTAGGCTGTCTGTTACTAAGCTTATTCTGTGAGATAAAAGGACCAATGCAGATCCCTTCATCAAACTCTCTTTATATACCAGGCTGCATTATACTGCTCAAAAAGGCTACTGCCACTGGGGAATATTTTTGGCAAGAATGCTTACTTGGTATACAACAATGTTTTGACAAGTGGTATGTGACAAATTAAGACCCCCATAAATGCTAGGACCTAAGATTTCCTGGCATAACATTGCCCAGAGTATCACATTTCCTTTGTCAGCTTACCTTCCTTCCATAGTGCATTCTGGGGCCCTCCTGATGCACCCAATTGCTCACACATACAGCAATGTGTCCTCTGACACCTTTATATCAAAGACATCATTAACATTTCAGCAATTTATATTACATTTGTAATTTGTATTATTGTAAAGTAGCACTTTTTATTGGATCTGACCAGACGGACTAGGATTTGCCCCACACATATGAATGAGCCCATGCCCATGCCCCTGTTGCAAGGCCACTGGTTGTCTTCCTCGGATCACATTTATTCAAAAATAACCACTTTGGGCCAATTCTAGCCTTTCTGCCACCTGAAGCGAATACTGAAATAGCCCCAAAACCTCCCTTCCCCGTGTGCCATATTCTCAAACCAACCTTTCCCCACCAGCCTTACTGTTAAAGATATATGCAGATGAACATTACATAAGCACCATCACACATACAGGAAAATACAGCACCACATAATTCCAGCTATGTCTCTGATGTAGACTTTCTCATCTTCTCCATTGGAAGCAGACCGCCATGATGAGATCCTTCAGCCACCTCTCGTCTCTGCATAGTTTAGCATACATACATCTTAGTTATCGTTGTTGTCATCCTTCTGCATACCCCCAATACTGTGCCCACTGTGTTCCCCAAGGCCCACAAACACTATAATGCAAAAATAACAGTGCCAAACAGATAGCCCCCCCCCCCCCCATAGTAAAATAAAGATTACTCCGGTGTGCTCCCTCGATGTAAACATCCAGTATGACATCTCCACAGTCAATCACTGGCCAGGAGATGGCCACAGGACCCAGCCAGTGATTGCCTGTGTTAATATAAAACCGGTAGTTATTAACAAACACATTGCCGAGCACCCGAGTATAATGGAAGTCAATGGGAGACAACCAGGCACCCCCTGCTCGGAAGAGAAGAGGGTGTCTGGTTCATAATAAAAGGTTAGAAATTGATGGATACTCCATCAAAATGGTTTGGAAACAGCATTACAAGGATAGCTGGATGGATGTTAGACTCCTATTACATACAACATACAACCACACAAAGGATGTTATGAACAGCGCCCTCTATTGGCTTTACAGTCTTATGACAAGTATAATATTCTTGTCAGAAGACTATGAAACCAATAGAGGATGCTGTTCATAACTCAATAGTGCCCTCTATTGGTTTTACAGTTTTATGACAAGTCTAATATTCTTGTCAGAAGACTATGAAACCAATAGAGGGCGGTGTTCATAACTCAATAGCGCCCTCTATTGGTTTCATAGTCCTCTGACAAGAATATTAGACTAATTCTTATGACAAGCTTATTAGTGTAGCCTTTTTCATGGAAAATTTGTGATTAGAATATTAACGATCTACACTAGGATGATATCTGACACTGGGAAAGCTGGGTAATAACTCACGATCTACACTGAGTTATTATTCAGCTTTTCCAGTGTCAGATATTACTACATAATTATTAAATAATATTCGCTATATTGCTATATATTAGTTTTTTAGAGTATTCTAAAAAAACAAATATATAGCAATTTAGCAAATATTATGTAATAATTAGGTAGTAAGTCAGTGATAATATCTGACACTGGAAAAGCTGGGTAATAACTCAGTGTATGATTTGAGTTATTACCCAGCTTTTCCAGTGTCAGATTTTATCACTGAGTTATTACCCAGCTTTCCCAGTGTCAGATATCATTCTAGTGTAGATGGCGAATATTCTAATCGCAAATTTTCCATGCAAAAGGCTAAACTAATAAGCTTGTCATAAGAATCAGTTTAATATTCTTGTCAGAAGACTATGAAACCAATAGAGGGCGTTATTGAGTTATGAACAGCGCCATCTATTGGTTTCATAGTCTTCTGACAAGAATATTAGACTTGTCATAAGACTGTAAAACCAATAGTGGACGCTGTTCATAACTCCATAGCGCCATCTATTGGTTTTCATAGTCTTATTTTGGCATATAGCCTTTGTGTGGTTGTCTATTGTATGTTGTATGTAATAGGAGTCTAAGATCCATCCAGCTCCCCTTGTAATGCTGTTTCCAAACCATTTTGATGGGGTATCCATTAATTTTTAACCTTTTATTATGAACCAGACACACTCTTCTCTTCCGAGCAGGGGTGCCTTGTTGTCTTAGAGGATGCCCCACAGATGCTCAATAGGGTTTAGGTCTGGAGACATGCTTGGCAAGTCAAGAACTTTTACCCTCAGTTTCTTTAGAGGCAGTGGTCGTCTTGGAGGTATGTCTGGGGTTGTTATCATGTTTGAGAGAGGAGATCATGCTCTGCTTCAGTATGTCCCAGTACATGTTGGCATTCATGGTTTTCTCAATGAACTGTAGCTCCCCACAGCCAGCAGCACTCATGCAGCCCCAAACCATGCACTCCCACCACCATTCTGACTGCAGGCTACACACACTTGTCTTTGTACTTCTTACCTGGTTGCAGCCACACACACATGACACCATCTGAACCAAATACGTCTATCTTGTTCTCATCAGACCACAGGACATGGTTCCAATAATCCATGTCCTTAATCTGCTTGTCTTCAGCAAACTGTTTGCGGGCTTTCTTGTATATCATCTTTAGAATAGGCTACCTTCTGGGATGACAGCCATGCAGACCAATTTTATGCAGTGTGTGGCTTATGTCCTGAGCACTGATAGGATGACCCCCCCCCCTCCCCTCCCCCCCACACACACACACACAGCTTTATAACCTCTGCAGCAATTCTAGCAGCACTCATATGTCTATTTTGAAAAGACAACCTCAGGATATAATGCTCAACTGCACTCAACTTCTTTGGTCGACCATGGCAAGGCCTGTTCTGAGTGGAACTTGTCTTGTTAAACCACTGTATGGTCTTGGCCACCATGCTGCAGCTAAGTTTCAGGTCATTGGCAATCTTCGTATAGCCTAGGCCATCTTCTTTGTTTTCAAATCCTCAGAGTTCTTTGCAATGAGGTGCCATGTAGAACTTCCAGTGACCAGCATGAGAGACTGAGAGCAATAACACCAAATTTAACACACCTGCTCCCCATTCACACCTGAGACCTTGTAACACTAGCGAATCACATGACACCGGGGAGGGAAAATGGTTAATTGTGCACAATTTGGCAATTTTCCCTTAGGGGTGTATTCACTTTTGTTGCCAGTGGTTTAGACAAGTGTTGAGTAATTTTAAAGGGCACACCAAATTTACCAAACGTTGTCCCATGAAAAGATATAATAAAATACTTACAAAAATGTGAGGGGTGGACTCACTTTTGTGAGATACTGTATTTAAGTGATTACAATATTAGAGTGGAAGGATAAGTTTGTTGGGGAAACTGTACAATTGGAAGGTATCTCTAGTTCCTTGTTGGGCCACCTCTAGCCTGTTTTCGAGATGTGATATGGTTGTGCATGGTTCCATAAAGGTTCCATATCTTGTGGCACATTTGCTCACAGATGTTGCAGCTAGGTCTGTAGATCCTGCACACTCATAGGTTTCCGAAACTGGCATACCAGTTAGTTACATAAGTGCTAAATTGGTGATAAATCTGGTGACTGGAAGGCCAAGGAAGTGTTGTAATCTGGCAGAGACATTAATGGGAAACACCTACTATGTGTGGGTGAGCATTATGAAAATGTCTATTGGTAGTCCTGCTATGAGAGGCAACACATGCGATCACAGGATGTCCTGCACATATCACTGAGCTGTTAGTGTTCCTTGCATCACTAATCATATGCAATTGATGGCCACCACACAGGGATAGCTTTTGGGACAGTATATTGTGCTACTCTGTGTTATTTGGTTCTGCTGGTAAGGTATTTTGCACTATGGTATTATTGACCCCGCCTACTTGTGTTGCTGCGCCTTCTGTTAATTTTGACTTGTCGACAAGGGCCACTTTAAGTTCCCAGTCCGCCCCTGTATTCATTAGTTGTAGCCCCCCTACTCTTACAGCTTTTACCCTATATACACAGTAGGAAGAAAGCTGTCAATCATCCACAAGAGAGTGGGAAGAGCCAGTATTTGATAGTCTCTGTCACTAGTTTATGATGCCCTCATAACAACATAAAGCTGTTGACAGATTCTTTTTAAAAATACTGAGACAAAGTAGCAGCCAAAAATTAACATTACCTGCCCTATGTTGGCTTAAATATTGGTAAAAAAAATGGGAGTGCTTCTTTAATTTTTTGGTTCTTAGTCTGAATAAATTTAGATTTCGGGTTCTCTGGGCTTTTTAAGATCCTAGTGCTTCAACCCTGTATTTACTATTATTAACAGTTGTTAAGCCACTAAGACCCTGACGAAGGAGCCCGCTTTGGCTTCGAAACGCGTAGGTCACAGTCTTTTGCCCCACGGAGGCCACCGTACTCGTACCAGGTGACGTCACCGCCGGCGGTTTCCCGGGCAACGAACCAAGCTCCCTCGCGGCGCGCGTGCTTCCGGCCGGGGCCGCGCTGCTGCAGATAGGAGAGCGAGAAGAACGCCGGGATTAGAAAGAACACCAAACAGAATAAAGAAGAACAAGATTGAAGAAAGAAATATAACGACTTAACAGAACACCGACATAAGGAACGCTTTAGACAACGGAATAACAAGGTACCCAGGACAGTGTTTATATTAACATCCACCTTTGACTTGCCGCTTTATTTTCAGTATCAACAACTTCATTATCTGCTCACCCTCAGTGAGCGATCACATACCGTGACTGACAAAGATAGCTACGCATATTTGAACATAAATAGCCCACATAGCAAAACCATATGAATAATTAGACTAACACTAAGCATAAGTGTCACCCCAGTAGGACTAGCTGAATCGATTGTGTATCAGCGCTGATGTCAAATATCACCTACGGGTGATATATCTACTTTATTAACAGTTGTATTTACTATTATGCAGCTGAATAGGATGACAAGGGAAAAATTCAGTTCCAGACCCTAGTGGAAGAGCACATAGCCCTTCTAAGAAAGACACTTTAGTTGAAACTTACCTGTCCTGCTGTGCCACCGATGCAATATATTCTGCACTCAGAGGGGCTATGCGCTTTTCCACTAGGGTTTGGACCGGAATTTTTCCCTTGTCATCCTATTCAGCCGCATAATAGTAAATGCAACTGAATAGGATGACAAGGGAACACTTGTGGTCCAGACCCGCGCGGAAGAGCCTGCAGACTCTGTAAGTGCAGCAGAGATGTCTTTCTTCCACAGGGATGAAGAAAGCATTAGCTTCTTAAAAACCCAGAGAATCTCCTTAAGTCTGGGGTCTGAATTAATTTGGGATCTCATTCTATGATTTAACACACATTACAACTTCCAAAAATGTTAATGCGGGTAGGTGTAAGGAAGAGGCTTAAAGGAACATAGTGGGGGACATTTAGTAAGACCAATGTTTTACACACTGATCTTAATCTATCTCCCACTGGCATCAAATGCACACACCTATTCAAATGGTGGAGCATCTCTGCAGGTCTGTGCGCCTGAACTGAAATCTACACCAGCAAGGGAGTTGGCATAGCTTTCAGGTATTATCTACATCAATTTCCTGCCATAGATTATAGTTAATGTACCAGGATCGGTATGTCCGCCTCAGATTGCCCACTTTGTGCTCGTTCCATCTACTTTTTGCGTAAGTGGCAAGCAGTAAGCAAAAGCACCCAAAAAGTCATACACTTTTGTGCAAGCAGGACAGGCCCCAAACCAGTTTTCTGCTGATAAATGTCCCCCAAAATATTTGCGTATGGCACTGGGGGGATGGGGACCCAGACTCAAGATTTACTGTCATGGGGCTTTAGTTATGCCAGTGTGTGGGTGTGTAAGTAGTGAATGTGTATACAGTATGCATGCAATTGGGCATCTGTGTATGCATACCTGTATGTTTGTATGTAGTGAATGTGTATATGTTTGCTTGCCCACAAGTAGCGAGCATACGATTAAGTGTGTGACGTGCCACCATAAAAATATTTTTGAACCCCTGCTTTACCAGCCAGGGTGCCTCTACACGTGATGAGAAAATCCAGCAGAAAATGTGCCACATAAAGACTTCCCCCATGTTATCCTACGGGGTTAAAAAGTGTCAATCCCAGCCCTGTGTCCTAAATATCATTCTGCAGCGAAAATAATGATCTGTTTCGGCTTTTCTAAAGCCGAATGTCTCCATTCATTATGTATGCACAGAAACTCACACCAAAATCTGCACCTTTGTTAAATTCCACGCCTTTGTATTCTCTGGCAGATTTTTTTGTCACTTGTAAGGACACCCTAAGGCCTCTTTCACACGGCCGTTGCGGAAAAATGTGTGGGTGTGTTGCGGGAACACGCGCGATTTTTCAGCGCGAGTGCAAAACATTGTAATGCGTTTTGCACGCGCGTGAGAAAAATCGGGCATGTTTGGTACCCAAACCCGAACTTCTTCACAGAAGTTCGGGCTTGGGATTGATGTTCTGAAGATTGTATTTTCCCTTATAACATGGTTATAAGGGAAAATAATAGCATTCTGAATACAGAATGCATAGTAAAATAGCGCTGGAGGGGTTAAAAAAATAATAATATTAAATTAACTCACCTTAATCCACTTGCTCGCGTAGCCGGCATCTCCTTCTGTCTTGATCTTAGCTGTCTGCAGCAACAGGACCTGTGGTGACCTCCGTTTTTCTAAGACCTGTGGCGACGTCACTCCGGTCATCACATGATCTTTTACCATGGTGATGGATCATGTGATGACTGGAGTGACGTCAACACAGGTCCGGTTACTGCACAAAGCTCAGATGAAGACAGAAGGAGATGCCGGGCTTCGCGATCAAGTGGACTAAGGTGTCACGGCTGAGGATGGGGAAAACCCTCAGCCGTGCAATGCCAGAAGATGGAGTCGCTGCAAGGCCAGGACAGAGATCAGGGAGCAGGTCACCTCCTATCATATCCCTAACTCTGACCCTGACTCCTAGCTGTATGAGCCGACCCTGATGGTAGGAGGGCTGATACTCCGGAACCTTGAAGTCCCTACTAGCCCTCAGGGTTGCCCTCACCTAGGAGCAGGGTAAGACGACCTGTTCCTCCTAGGCACGGAGGAACAGGAGTCTCACAGGCCAGGCTACAATAAAGGAGAAACATAAACAAACACACTGGAGCTGTTACCGCCGGCAACGACATGCGTGGCAACCATGTCCAGGGAGTCAGCCAAAAGGCTGAGACACTGCCACCTTATGTACAATGTAGAACACGTTGCCACGGGCAGCCACCAGTGAAGGGAAGTGTCACAGTGCACACACCTAAACCTCGTGCACACCAAACACATAAAAGGCACACCTACAAAGACAGGTAGCCAGGTGCAACTGCATACACAAACAGCAAGCTGCCACATAAAAATGTTGCCAGCGGCAACCACAGGTGAGGCAACATACTTCAGCCCTCACCTGTGATTGACAACACAACCAAGACCGCAGGCAACTGCATGCGGTTACAGGAGTCACGACCATGACCATGGTCGTGACATAAGGTGAGTTAAATTTTTATTTTATTTTTTTAACCCCTCCAGCGCTATTTTACTATGCATTCTTTATTCAGAATGCTATTATTTTCACTTATAACCATGTTATAAGGGAAAATAATAATGATCGGGTCTCCATCCCGATCGTCTCCTAGCACTTGCTTGCAGATGCTTGCGATTTTCACGCAACCCCATTCATTTCTATGGGGCCTGCGTTACGTGAAAAACGCACAAGATAGAGCATGCTGTGGTTTTTACGCAACGCACAAGTGATGCGTGAAAATCACCGCTCATGTGAACAGCCCCATAGAAATGAATGAGTCGGTATTCAGTGCGGGTGCAATGCGTTCAACTCACGCATCGCATCCGCGCGGAATACTCGCCCGTGTGAAAGGGGCCTAAATGCTATATTTTCTTTCCTTCAACCTGCAGACTGTTTGTTGCGGGAGGCGGATACAATTTCACTTTCAGGTAACAGAAATGCTAAGTGCATCCTTGAACACAGAGATAGTAATAAAAATATATCTTTATTCGTTTTCCATTCAAAATGTATAGTAGACATAATACATAATAAAAGATAAAGTAGACTCACTTCCAAAGAAAGGCAGCTGCAGTATAACAATAGTTAACAAAACATTTCTACTGATGTATTACAGAAATACCATCTATACGCCTCAACATTGAAATTGCAGAATCACAAAACATAACTCATGGAATTATAGAAATCAAGCGATCCATAGAAATGTTAATCTTATGCAAAGGAAAAAAAAGTAAACAAAATATTTAAAACATCTCAGTTTATTCAGTATCGAGCATGAATGTCACTCACACAAGAAATATATGCACCTACACTCCTTGGCATGTTATCAATGAAGTTATTAATGGTTGTCTGAAGAATGTTCTGACACACTGAATGTACTTGGGCACACAAATCATCAAGATCTGCTGCTGGCAGCTCTCTTTGTAATTGCCGACCAATGGCATCCCAGATGTACTGATGGGAAGACAGATCCGGAGATGCTGCAGGCCATGGAAGCATGTTTTAACCACAGCGGCTGCTAAAGTAACACAAACATGCATCCTGGCACTGTCCTGTTGAAAATGGTGTCTGGGAAATTTGGATAAATGGCCACACCACTGGTTCCATGACCAAATTAACATAATGACGAGCTGTTAGAGTACCTGAAATGAAGACTAAAGGGGTCTATCTTCTGTACATTATGCCATCTCATTTCATTATCCAAAGAGTAGGACCAGTGTGGCATTCCCTTGTGAAGACCTCTTCATGACGCTGCCCACATGATGTCCAGACCAATCTCTGACTATCAGAGACAAAAGCAGGACTCATCGCTGAAGAGGATAGACCTTAATCCCAGTCTCCATTGCTGTCTTGAGAGCAGGGAAGTGAGACAAGCAAGACATAGCTGGACATCTGGCTCATACCCCAATGTTATGCAAATTCCTTCTGATGGTTTACATAGACACTGTTTGCTGCCCTAGGCTGGGGATGTGATGTCCAGTTTCACTTGCAGTTCGAAATTGATTACTATGCTTGATTCTTCTAATCAGATGATCCGTTTTTTCAGAGGTTTGTCTCTGTACATCCATTGATGTAATTGCCATTGTTCTTCCAACCACAGGCACATGCAATGTAGAACATTGCTGACATGAAGGCAGTCCGATGCCTGCCTTAGGTCTTGTATCTGCCTTCTGTGAGAGCCTGTGAGATCCAGGGGGCTGTAATACACTTACAACCAATGCATTACAATACAGAAGTATTGTAATGCATTGTAAAGAGGATCAGACCCCCAGAAGTTGAAGTTCCAGAGTGGGCCAAAGTAAAAAAAAAGTAAAAAAAAATATGTCAAGTAAAAAAAAACGCCCCTTTCCCAAAATAAAACATTACATTGTAAAACAAAAATAGAAAAAAATAGAATAGACATATTTGGTATCGCCGTGTCTGTAATGACCAGCTCTATAAAAATATCACACATTACCTAACCCCTGAGGTGAACACCGTCAAAAAATAAAATAAAAACTGTCACCTTACATCACTAAAAGTGCAACACCAAGCGTTTAAAAAAGTGTATACACCCCCAAAATAGTACCAATCTAACCATCACCTCCTCCCACAAACAATGCACCCTTACCTAAGACAATCACCCAAAAAAAAAAAAAAAAAACTATGGCTCTCAGACTATGGAGACACTAAAACATGATTTTTTTTGTTTCAAAAATGCTTTTACTGTGTTAAAAATGTAAAAAAAAAAAAAAAAGTTGACATATTAAGTATTGCCGCAACCATAACAACCTGCTCTATAAAAATACCACATGACCTAACCCCGGTGAACAACATAAATAAAATAAAAATGGTCTCAAAAAAGCCATTTTGTCACCTTACATCACAAAAAGTGTAATAGCAAGTGATCAAAAAGTCATATGCACCCCAAAACAGTGCCAATCAAACCGTCATCTCATCCCGCAAAATGATACCCTACCCAAGATAATGGCCCAAAAACTGAAAAACTATGGCTCTCAGACTATGGAAACACTAAAAGATGATTTTTTTTGTTTCAAAAATATTATTGGGTAAAACTTTAAATTAAAAAAGTATACTTATTAGGTATTGCCACATCCGTAACGACATTCTCTATAACAATATCACATGACCTAACCCCTCATGTTAACACCGTAAAAAAAAGCCATTTTTTGTCATCTTACATCTCAAAAAGTGTAATAGCAAGTGATAAAAGTCATATGCACTCCAAAATAGTGCCACTCAAACCGTCATCTCATCCCGGAACAAAATGGGACTCTACCTAAGACAATCGCCCCAAAAAAATAAAATAAATTATAGCTCTCAGAATATGGAGACACATTATTTTTTTTGTTTAAAAAATGCTGTTATTGTGTAAAACTTAAATAAAAAAGTATACATATTAGGTATTGCAGCGTCCGTAAGAACCTGCTGTATAAAAATATCACAGGAACTATCCCCTCAGGTGAACACCGTAAAAAAAAGACTGAAAAAAAGCAATTTTTTGTCACCTCACAAAAGGTTGAAAAATTCATAGGCAGCCCAAGATCGTACCAATCAAACCATCATCTTATCCTGCAAAAAATGAGACCCTACCTAGGACAATCGCCCAAAAAATTTAAAAATATGGCTCTCAGAATATGGAGACACTAAAACATGATTTTTTTGGTTTAAAAAATGCTGTTATTGCGTAAAACTTAAATAAATAAAAAAGAAGTATACATATTAGGTATCGCCGCATCCGTAAGAACCTGCTGTATAAAATGACAGGAACTAACCCCTCAGGTGAGCACTGTGAAAAAAAAAAAAGCTATTTTTTGTCACCTTACATCACAAAAAGTGTAATACCAAGCGAACAAAAAGTCATATGCACCCTAAAATAGTTCCAATCATTTCATACCAAAATAATGAGCCCCTACATAAGACAGTCGCCCAAAAAATAAAAAAAAACTATGGCTAAGCGAAAATGCTTTATTATGTAAAACTGAAACAAACAACCAAAAAAAGTTGTCATATGTGGTATTGTCGCATCCGTAACAACCTGCTCTATAAAAATACCACATGATCTAACCTGTCAGATGAATATTGTAAATACAAAATAAAAACTGTGCCAAAACAGCTATTTTTTTGTTGCCCTGCCTCACAAAAAGTGTAATATAAAAATAATATGTACCCTAAAATAGTACCAACAAAACTGCCACCTAATCCTGTAGTTTCCAAAATGAGGTATTTTTTTGGAGTTTCTACTCTAGGGGTACATCAGGGGGTCTTCAAATGTGACATGGTAACTTAAAACCATATGGCGTTCCTTTCCTTCTGCACCCTGCCGTGTGCCCATACAGCAGTTTACGAACACATATGGGGTGTTAATGTAAACTACAGAATCAGGGAAATAAATATTGAGTTTTGTTTGGCTGTTAACCCTTGCTTTCTTATTGGAAAAAATTGAAAATCTGCCAAAGAAGTGAAATTCTGACATTTCAGCTACATTTTCCTTTAATTCTTGTGAAACACCTAAAGGGTTCCAAAAGTTAGTAAAATCAGTTTTGAATACCTTAAGGGGGTATTTTCCAAAATGGGGTAACTTTTTTGGAGTTTCTACACTAGGGGTGCATCTGGGGGTTCTTTAAATGTGACATGGCAACTTAAAATTATCTCAGTGAAATCTGCCCTCCAAAAACCATATAGCGTTCCTTTCCTTCTGTGCCCTGCCGTGTGCCCATACAGCATTTTATGATCACAAATGTGGTGTTTCTGTAAACTATATATTCAGGCTAATAAATATTGAGTTTTGTTTGGCTGTTAACCCTTGCTTTGTTACTTAAAAAAAAAAATGATTAAAATTGAAAATCTGCCAAAAAATCACTCTGAACCCATGTCCCTGCCTTCTTACACTACCCACCCTAGGCGATGGGGCGTAACTGGGCAACGGTCCCTTACTTACGTAAGTGCACAGAGGAAAGATACGGAAGGTCAACAAGCCAAGGGTCAGAACCCAGGAGAAGCGGGAGAACAAATAAAGCGGGCAAATGTAAAGTCAACAGTCAGAGCCTAGGTCAATCAAGGAGACCAATACGTACAAAGGATGAGACGAAGACGAGGTCAAACAATGAGCCGAGGTCACAAGGTCAGGAGGTC
The DNA here is from genome assembly GCF_014858855.1 of Bufo gargarizans. Lineage (NCBI taxonomy): Eukaryota > Metazoa > Chordata > Amphibia > Anura > Bufonidae > Bufo > Bufo gargarizans. The sequence goes on along the minus strand of NC_058082.1, from coordinate 215,448,700 downwards.
AATCAGAACAAGCAGCCGCAGACTAGAACCAAGGAACATGGAAGCACCAATGGACCAGTTTCACAGGCAACTTGTAGCCAGCAGGTTGCCTGTATTTATAGTGGGGAGTGAGGGTCATGTGACGTGGCCAGCGTCACATGGCCGACAGACAGACAAGTCGAGCACCGAGTGATCAGCTCGGCGCTCAAGGCAGACCTAGGAGCAGGGAGCCTCCCAGCTAGCAAAGCTGCCCTGGGAACGAGGCCGAACACAGATCCTCGCTCCCAAAGCTAAGCAGCAGGTCTGCGGCTGATGGGAGACCGAGTGCGCCTTCGGCGCCCCGTTAGTGGGTTTTGGAAATTTTCGGAAAAATGTTAAGATTTGATTCTAAACTTCTAAGCATTCTAATGTCCCAAAAAAAGAAAATGTAATTTACAAAATGATCCAAACATGAAGTAGACATATGGGAAATGTAAAGTAATTACTATTTTAGGAGGTATCACTATATGTTTTAAAAGCAGAGAAATGTATTTATTTATTTTTTTGTAAATTTGGTATTTTTTTTATAAATAAAAATGAAATATTTTGACTCAAATTTACCACTGTCATGAAATACAATATGTAATGAGAAAATAATCTCAGAATGGCTTGGATAAGTAAAAGCATTTTAAAGTTATCTCCACATAAAGTGACATGTCAGATTTTCAAAAAAATGGCCTGGTCCTTAAGGTAAAAAATGGCAGGGTCCTGAAGGGGTTAATCTTCAGAGTTGTTGTTTTCTTTTTTATATCCTATGACTGGGTCTACAGAATTTGAAAGGTGGTTTTTCATGTGGTGGTACACTCTAAGACTGGATTATGTTGATTTAACAGATGCTTTCAGTCACAGTGTCCTAAAGGATGCCATGTTATTGGGTTAAAAGGTGAATGTTTTCTTGGTAAAAAGACCTCTTTTATAATCATCAGAATATAATCATTTTATTTACTAGCTCTCAACAGGGATATCTGCAAGTGCAACTGCAACAAAAGGAACTGAAATGACAGCACTTTGACACACTCCTGTGTCGTGTTTGTTTAGGAAGGTCCTAGAAATTGTATTTCACCAGCCACATTCGCTATCAACACACAATTATCTGGCTTAATCATGTGGAACAGTGGCAAATTCACCTGGGGTTTAAGAACTAATGACATTCTCGTCTGAGCCGCTTTAGTGAAATGGCCTAGCACCTGAAGCAGGAACAGCAAGATTGCTCAAGAAAATTTGGTTTTCTTTTTTCATTTCACAGCATAGGGTTCTGCTCAAATCAACAAACACTGCTGATTAAATAGCTGTGGTAGCTGACTTACTTGCACTTCTTCTGGTGGCTGCTAATGTTCATTGAGAATCAAAGGCTTTTTTTCTGGAAAAAAGAAAATGTCTATTGTTTCTACACACACATACTGTCTGGAATAGGAAAGGCTCTCAAGTAAAGCAAAGTTCAATATATTTGGAAGTCTTATCAGTGGCTGATATGGTTTCAAAGAAATGGCTATAAGAAATGTTCTTAATTTTTTATTCTGCATAATGGACAATCAAGCTGACCTTGTTCCGCAGTTTCACAAAGACAAGGTTTAGCACTAGAGATGAGCGAATTTCAGGTTATGAAATTCGTTCAAGCTTCGTTTACTGTTAAAAGGTGAATTGTGTTATGGATTTTGTTACCAGGGACCATAACGCAATTGTATGACGGAATGCATAACGGAGTGCCTTTAGAGGTATTCCGTTATTCATTACGTCATAATAGAAGTCTGTGGGCTGCAAAATGGATCCATCCCATTTCCGTTATGCAGTAGAGGAATCCCCTGCATAACAGAAATGGGACGGATCCGTTTTGCAGCCTATAGACTTCTATTATGATGGAATGAATAACGGAATGCATCTAAAGGCATTTTGTTATGCATTCCGTCATACAATTGTGTTATGGTCCGTGGTAACGGAATCCATAACGCAATTCACCTTTTACCAGTAAGCGAAGAGTGAACGAATTTCAAAATATGAAATTTGCTCATCTCAATTTAGCACCTTAAGTATGGTGGCAAAACCAGGACACCTGCTGTGGATATTAGATATTCCCCTTGGCGTGAGAGGCAGCACCGACCATTTTTTTGACTCGAGGGGAGAGAGATAAGTTTTGGATAAATAGGGATCGATCCAGCACCAGCACCATTAAAAAGTAACTTTTAATAGTTCTTGGATTCCAATTCTACCCCAGGCCAGTTTTCAACTTCCTCACCAGGCCATTTTTTCTTGCAAATCTAACGATCCACATAATGTGGTAATAATTTTGGAAAACTTTTACTTATCCAAGCCATTCTGAGACTGTACTTCATGACAGTAGTAAATTTGAGTCGATATGTTTCACCTTTATTTATTTAAAAAATTCTAAATTTACCAAAATTTTAAAAAATTCACCATTTTTTAAAATGTTATTTCTCTGCTTTTAAGAGTGATGCCTCATACAATAGTTACTTTAAATTCCCATATGTATACTTTATGTTGCCATCATTTTGTAAATGTCATTTTAATTTTATTAATTTGTTTAGGACGTTAGAAGGCTTAGCAATTTTTAAGAAAATGTCCAAAACCATTTTTTTAAAGGACCAATTCAGTTATGAAGTCACTTTGTGGGCCTTACATAATAGAAACCACCCACAAATAACTATTTTAGAAAATACATCTCTTAAGTTATTAAAATATGATTTTACAAACTTTGTTAACCTTTTAGGTGTTCCACAAGAATTAAAGGGGCATATGATGAGACATTTCAAAATTTTACTTTTTTGCAGATTTTCCATTTCAATCCATTTTTTTATGTAAAACAGCAAGGTTTAACAGCCACACAAAACTAAATATGTATTACCCTCATTCTGCATCTTACAGAAACACACATGTAGTAATAAACTTCTGCATGAGCATACTTCAGGCACCATGTTGCATTGGAAGACACCCTGAGGTACCCCTACAGTGGAAACTCTGAAAAAGTGACTCCATTTTGGAAGTAACTATCCTTATGAAATTCTTAAAGGGTTGTAGTGAACACTTTGGCCCAACTGGTGTCTCATGAATTTAGAAACACTAAGCTATGAAAAATTTTATTTGAAAATGTCACTTTAAACTCAATTTTTTTATTTACCCAAGGGGTGAGAGAAAATGCACACCACAATTTGTTACCCATTTTCTCCTGAATATGGCAACATCCCACATGTGGTCATAAACTGTTGTATGAACACACTGCAGGGCTCAGAAGGGAAAAATGGCCATGTGGCTTTTCGAGGGCAGATTTCACTGGAATAATTTTCAGGCACAATGTCGCATTTGAAAACACTGTAAGGTATCCCTACAGTTGAAACCTTCAAAAGGTGATCCCATTTTGGAAACAACTCCTATGGATTTCTTCAAAGGGGTTTAGTGAGCACGTTAGCACAACTGAAGTTTCATAGAATTTAGAAATATTTGGCTGCGAAAATTGAAAATGTACATATTTTACAAGAGAATGTTGAAGTTTTTCATCTTCACTGAGGGTAACAGAAGAAAATGCACACCACAATTTGTTACCCATTTTTCCTGAATATGGCAGCAACCCATACGTGGTTATAAACTACTTTGTGTACACGGCAGGGCTCAGAAGGGAAGACGCACAATTTGGCTTTTGGAGCGCAGATTAATTTTTAGATGGCATGTTGCATTTGTATAGACTCTGAGGTACACCTACAGTGGAAACCCCCAAAAGACCCCATTTTGGAAACTACACACCATAATTTTTAAAGGAAAACACAGCAACTTAACCCAACAGGCATTTCACAGAGTTTAGAAACCTTTGGCTGTGAAAATTAAAAAATAAATATTTTAAAAAGAAAATATAGCTTTAAGCCAAAGATTTTCATTCTTAAAAAGCGTAAAAGGAGAAAAGTTTTTTCATTCCTACAAGGCGTATCAGGAGAAAATAACCACAATTTGTTACTTATTTTTTCCTGAATACAGCAACACCCATGTGGTTGTAAAAAGCTGTATGGACACACAGAAGGGTTCAAAAGAGAAAGAGCACTATGTGCATTTGAGGCCTAGTTTGGCCTTGACAACTGCTGAGGCTCTGAGGCTAAATATAAAAAAGAAAACTCCAAGAAGTGACCCCATTTTAGAAACCACAACCCTCACAGAATTTACCAATGGTTGTGGTGAGCATTTTGAATGAACAGATGTTTTGCAAAAATCAATTCACAGTAGAAGGTGCAAAGTGAAAATTTCAGTGATGCCATTTCAGTGTCCAATATGTTGGTCCCAGCATATGCCAGAGTGGAATCCCTCTTATTGTTATGCTATGCTTCCTGGTTTTATAAACTCCCTACATGTGAACCTAATCTTTTGCCTGTATACACCATAGGCCTCAGGAGTAAAAGAGCATCATGCGCTTTTCAGGCTCATGTGCATTGTAGAACCTGTGAGACTTGAACCTTTATTGGAAACTAAGGAAAATACTGCCATTTGGCTTTTGCAGTGGAGATTTTGATGGATTGGATTACGGGCGCCATGTTGCTATTTAACAGCCTTTGAGGTAGCCATTATCATAGCTTTTTATTAGTTTTTTTGCGAAGCAGGTTAAATAAAAGCCAGCAACTCTGCCACTGCTTTTTGGATTTTGCTATTGCAGCATACATGAGGGGAAAACAACATGTTATCTTTATTCTGCTGGTAAGTATGATAACAGAGATGCCAATATTATATAGTTTTTTTTGCCTTTTTGAAAAAAAAAACATGTTTTTGCATTGCCATTTTCTGATAGCCATATTTATTTATTTTTTTATTTTACTGGTGTGTGAGGACTTGTTTTTTTTTACATACAATATTTGGTGGAAGCAGGTATATTGCACCCCTTAATCAGTATTTTGTGAAGCAGGTATATTGCACCCCTTAATCAGTATTTAGTAGAATCAGGTATATCGCACCCCTCAATCAGTATTTTGTGGAAGCCGTTGTATCACAGGCCTCAACCAATATTTGGTGGAAGCAGGTACAGTACAGACCAAAAGTTTGGACACACCTTCTCATTCAAAGAGTTTTCTTTATTTTCATGACTATGAAAATTGTAGATTCACACTGAAGGCATCAAAACTATGAATTAACACATGTGGAATTATATACATAACAAAAAAGTGTGAAACAACTGAAAATATGTCATATTCTAGGTTCTTCAAAGTAGCCACCTTTTGCTTTGATTACTGCTTTGCACACTCTTGGCATTCTCTTGATGAGCTTCAAGAGGTAGTCACCTGAAATGGTTTTCACTTCACAGGTGTGCCCTGTCAGGTTTAATAAGTTGGATTTCTTGCCTTATAAATGGGGTCGGGACCTATCAGTTGCGTTGTGGAGAAGTCAGGTGGATACACAGCTGATAGTCCTACTGAATAGACTGTTAGAAATTGTATTATGGCAAGAAAAAAGCAGCTAAGTAAAGAAAATCGAGTGGCCATCATTACTTTAAAAAATGAAGGTCAGTCAGTCTGAAAAATTGGGAAAACTTTGAAAGTGTCCCCAAGTGCAGTCACAAAAACCATCAAGCGCTACTGGCTCACATGCGGACCGCCCTAGGAAAGGAAGACCAAGAGTCACCTCTGCTGAGGAGGATAAGTTCATCCGAGTCACCAGCCAGTTTGGAGTGAGCTGGACCGCAGAGTGAAGGCAAAAGGGCCAACAAGTGCTAAGCATCTCTGGGAACTTCTTCAAGACTGTTGGAAGACCATTTCAGGTGACTACCTCTTAAAGCTCATCAAGAGAATGCCAAGAGTGTGCAAAGCAGTAATCAAAGCAAAAGGTGGCTACTTTGAAGAACCTAGAATATGACATATTTTCAGTTGTTTCACACTATTTTGTTTTGTATATAATTCCACATGTGTTAATTCATAGTTTTCATGTCTTCAGTGTGAATCTACAATTTTCATAGTCATGAAAATAAAGAAAACTCTTTGAATGAGAAGGTGTGTCCAAACTTTTGGTCTGTACTGTATATCAAACCCCTCAATCAGTATTTTGTGGAAGCAGGTATCTTGCACCCCTCAATCAATATTTGGTGGAAGCAGGTTTATCGCACCCTTCAATCAGTATTTTGTGAAAGCAGGTATATCAAACTCCTCAATCAGTATTTTGTTGAAGCAGGTATATCGCACCCCTCAATCAGTTTTTTGGGGGGCAACAGGTATATCACACCCGTTGCAAATAGTTGTTCCAATAACGCTTGTCCCTCTATATACCTGAGGTATCGCAGCAAAACCGCACACAACTGCTGCACAATACAAATTCACTATAATATACTGTCTATGTTAGAAAGTATATTATAGGTAGTGATTGCCTTGCGGTTCACCCAGCGGTCGGTTCGCGGTGAACTTTGACCCATGACACATCCATCAGGTGGTCTTGGTAACCACAGGCGAGTCTAGAGTACCCCTCGGTCAGGAGGGGAACATAGAGACAAAAGAAAGGGTATGAGGGCGCACAATAGGGTAGTATGTTTAGTACAAACTTAATTGTTTAACAAGTTAAGGTGCTCACCTTTTTAGGTTGTGCAATAATAGACACTACTCTATTGTAGGTATGTAAGTAAAAGAGAGACTTTCCGGATCCGTGAATGCAGCCGCAGAAGAGGTATCTTTGGGATCGGAGGCCCAATCCCCCAAAGGATGCTTATAGAGAAAAAGGTTTCTGATCAGGCGCAAACACACAGGCTCCAATCCGTCTCTTATAGGTGAATCTTCTTTAATTGCATAAAATGTATAGAACAATGCATTTCGGGGCTCAAAATGTCCCCTTCATCAGGTTAACAGTAGTCACAATAACTAATGGTAAATACAGGTATATAAAAATATTATTTACCCCTTGAGTGTGACCCCTCTGAAACATATTTAGAAGAGTTTCAGACTCTAATAAAATCTGGGGATCTCTGTCTGAATAAGAAAGAAAGGGAATACATTATGGTCAAAGAGTCCACACCAGCTACTTTTTACCATCTTCCTAAAATCCACAAGGATATTCAAAATCCACCGGGGCGACCCATAATATCTGGTGTCTCCTCTCTCACACGGAATCTGTCACATTACATTGACATCCATCTACAGAAACACATTCTTAATTTAAAATCCCATCTTAGAGATTCTGCATCCCTCATTTCCCTACTTAAATACATTGAGTGGCCAGATGGTTTCCATTGGGTGACTTTGGATGTATCAGCACTATACTCGAACATTTCCCATGACTTGGGGATGAAGTGCACTTCCAGTTTTCTAGATAATGAATCAGAAATGCCTGCTACGCAAAAAACATTTATCATGAGAGGTATTGAGTTTATACTTACGCATAACGTGTTTACATTTCAAAATGATATCTATAAGCAAATACGTGGAACCGCTATGGGGGCGCGTTTTGCGCCCAGTTTTGCGAATTTGTTTAGGGGGGCGTTCGAGGAGACATTCATATACCAATCAAGCTTCTGGGCCAACAACAACATTGTCTTCTTCCGTAGATATATAGACGATCTGATTTTCATTTGGAATGGGGACCTAATATCTATAGATAATTTAATTTTGTATATTAACACCAACGATTGGGGAATTACTTTTACCGGTACATCTGATAATAAAAAAAACGAGTTTATTGACTTAGAAATCTTTATTCAGGACAGCAAAATAAATACACGCACTTTTTTCAAAAAGGTTGATAGCAATAGTTATTTAGACTTCAAGAGTACACATTATAGGAAATGGAAAACGAACATCCCCTTCAGTCAATTCAAACGACTCAGACTAAATTGTACTCGCGAGGACGACTTTCACCAGCAGTGCGATATTTTGGCCTCCAGGTTCACCCAGAAAGGTTATCCCCCCAATATCATTTTTGGTGCAAGAAAAAAGGCCACATAACTCACCCAAGATGAATGTTTGATCCCAGTGTCTAAAAAGAAGAAAGAGATTAATAATGGAAAATATTGTTGTAATTTTATTACCACCTTTAACCAAAATCATCTATCGATCAAAGCGGTTTTAGAAAAACACTGGCACATCTTAAAAAGAGACTCCATCCTGAATCAAATCATTCCAGAATTTCCCAGACTCACAAACAAAAGAGCGCGTACCCTCAAAAACATTCTGGCACCTAGCAAACTCAATCCTGCTACACATCACATTGTGAGTGACGATACTGCTGCCCCCAAAGGTAGCTCCAAGTGCGGACACAAAAAATGCCTATGCTGCTCCAATATATGCCAAACATCATTTTTTTACAGCCGAGTGAGTGGGGAGTCATTCCCCATTTTGAGCAGCCTAAACTGTGAATCCAGCCACGTTATATATCTCTATCAATCAATAGATTGAATACACATAGATCTAAGATTAAGAAAAAAATTTGGAAACACAGTGTATCCAGACACGCTGTGGAACACCATGAGGGTAGTTCAGCCGGATTTAAGGTGACCTCAATTGAACAAATCCCGTGTCACCTACATAAGGATATCCAGCACATTAGACGTAGAGAAATGCACTGGATCTTCATGTTGAATAGTCTGCATCCATACGGCCTCAACGAAGCTTTTGAGATTATTTTATAGAAAGTTCTGGATTGGCAGGTGTGTGCGTATATACATGTATGCACATATGTATTTATATATTTTTATATATTTTTATATATATATATTTTTATATATTTTTTATGAAGTTGATATATACTCTCCTCAACCCTTGCCCCCAACAGGGTGGATGTGTCCATATGTTTACATGTTCTTGTATATATATATTTTCATATTTTCCTATATTTTTACCTATATATTATAGGGGGAAAAAAACGTGCTTCATGGCTATTAGCTTTTTTAGCCGTAATGCGCATATCTGTTTTGCATATTTTTATTCATTATATATATCTTTTATTCTGTATAAGTACATCGATTCCTGTTTTATATATATATTTATTTATCTTTTTTTATATATATATTTATATTTATATTCATCTAGTCAATACATGTACCCCTATATCAATTGTGGTCAAATTCATATCATCATAATACGCCCAGTGCCTCTATTCCAGGGACACTGGACTTCCCTCTAACCATCCTTCTAACCAGCTGAGCAGATGTGGATTTTGATCGCGATCCTGCGCCTATGTTAACAGCCGCCCTCTGAATGAATACTGGTGAGTGGAGCGCATACTCTGGGTTTCCACAGAGCAGCGCCTCTGTAGTCATAGACACTGGTCATGCGATCACGAGTCTTGCGATCACATGACCAGACGCCCGAACAAGAAACATAGGGAAGCAGAGCGCAGGCGCCGGGCGCCGAACTCAGTAGCCGCTCTGCTCCGATCACATGACCGCATCACTGCGGTCATGTGACTTTGTTCCTCCCTCCTTATCCTTATAAATAAAATAGATAATCGCCGATTATTATTTGTAATATACCACCCTGTACCATCACTAATTATGGGCTATAAATATATACTGAGATGTTATGTATGTTTTGAATATCTATATTCTTATCTGTGACACATTACCTGGAGCTAGCCCCTCCCATCTGTGGGCAGCTCTCAGGTAACCCGTTTTTTGGGCGTTTTTTTTCCTCTTTATATACCTGTATTTACCATTAGTTATTGTGACTACTGTTAACCTGATGAAGGGGACATTTTGAGCCCCGAAACGCGTTGTTCTATACATTTTATGCAATTAAAGAAGATTCACCTATAAGAGACGGATTGGAGCCTGCGTGTTTGCGCCTGATCAGAAACCTTTTTCTCTACAAACATCCATCAGATGGGACAGGACAGACAATTGAGATGTTTCAGCACATGGACACACCATCAACCCTATAAAAGAACCCGATCTGGCAGCCATTTTACATTATGTGTTTTGCCAGTGTAGGGAGAAGTTGCATTTTGGAGCAGGGACAGGCTATTAGGAAATTAGGGACACCAAGCACTAGCTAATAGGGCCACAAAAATCCATTCAAGGACTGGTAACATTGTGCTATCGATAGGTGTAATACACAAAGGGGTGTGATATACTTATAATATACTTTCTAACATAGAAAGTATATTATAGTGCATTTATATGCTTCCAGAAAATACTGATTGAGGACTGCAATCTATCAGATTCCACAAAATAATTATTGAGGTTTTCCATATACCTGCGTCCACAAAATTACTGCTTGAGGTTGATATACAAGCATCAATTAACAACTGATTGAGGCCTTACATATATCAGCTTCCACAATAGTGATAGAGGTTTTCAATATACCTTCCTCTAGAAAATTACTGCTTGAGGGTGATATGCCTGCTTCAACTAACAACTGATTGAGGCCTGCCATATATCAGCTTCCACAAAATAGTGATAGAGGTTTTCCATATACCTGCATCCACAAAAGTACTGCTTTAGGGTGATATACCAGCTTTAACTAACATCTGATTAAGGCCTGCTATATATCAGCTTCCACAAAAATAGTGATAGAGGTTTGCCATATACCTGAGTCCACAAAATACAGATTGTGGGTTTTGATATACCTGCTTCAACTAACAACTGATTAAGGCCTGCCATATATCAGCTTCCACAAAATAGTGAGAGGTTTTCTATATACCTTCGTCCACAAAATTACCGCTTGAGGGTGATATACCAGCTTCAACTAACAACTGATTGAGGGCTGCCATATATAATCCACCATGCACAAATACTGCTCTTTTCTAGGGACTTTGGCACAGGGTCATTTTGAAAATGACAGGCAAAGGAAGAGGCAGGCTGTTCCGCAGGGGTGGTAGGGTTCGGGCAGGTGCACCAGGCCAGAGCCTAAGTGGGAAGTTGGAGAAGGTGCGTGCGATTATGTCAAAGGACGCACCAGAGTTGGTTCAGTTGCTCAATCAGCCTTCCGCTTCTGCACCCTCCTCATCCTTTGTATCTACACCCTCCTCACTCTCTGCTATGTGCACCCCCAAAGACACCATCACCACCACCACCATAGCCCCTCCACTCAAGTCAGAGGAATTATTTTCCAATCCATTCCCAGACCTTAACGATGCACAGCCATTCTTGGCATCGGATGATGAAAAGGGGAGGTAGCTACGGCCACCACCTAGTGGTCTGACAACAGTACCCAGATCAGCCCAAGAAGGGTGCTCCTCGCTGTTGCTGCCTACTCCGAGATCTCTAATGTAAGTGGTGGTGAAGGTGATAATCATGAGGTGTCAATGGACGTCACGTGGGTGCCCACAAGAGAGGATGAGGGGAGTTCAGAGGGAGAGAGAGCAGCAGATAGGGAGGAGAAGGAGGAGAAGCAGGCAGAACTCACAGTGCATAGGACGCAAAAATCTGACTGCAAATGTATCTGGAGTGAGCCATCCACCATGCACGGTCCTATTTTGTGCTCCCAGGGTGCCAACACATGGCTCCACAGTGTGGGCTTTTTTTAACGAGTCAGCTGCTGACAATAGTGTTGCCATCTGCAGTCTGTGCTGTCAATGCATAAGTCGCGGTAAGCCCAACACTCACCTAGGGACAACCGACTTAAGAAGTCACCTGGTCTCCCATCATCGAGCGCAGTGGGAGTAACACAGTCAGAACCCACAAAGCCACACTCCCGGCACTCCATGTCCTGCCTCTTCTTCTCCTCTCTCCTCCCACCTTCTAGCGTGCAGTCGTCGCGTTCATCTGGCACAAGGCAGGCTTCCATGGCCCAAATGTTCGAGTGTAAAAAAATAATATCGCCGGATAATCCTCTTGACCTATGGCTGACCGCTGGCTTGATAGCCCGCCAACTATGGCTGACCGCTGGCTTGATAGCACGCCAACTACTGCCATATAAATTGGTGGACTCAGAGGCCTTTAGAAAATGTTGGACTATTGGCACACCGCAATGGAAGGTCCCTGGAAGGAAATATTTCTCCCAGAAGGGCATTCCTGAATTATATGGCCAAGTTCAGAGGTAAGTTAATATATCTCTGGCACACAGTGTTGGTGCCAAGATGCATCTGACCACAGACACGTGGTATAGCAAACACGAGCAGGGAAGGTACATAATTTTTACTACCCACTGGGTGAACCTTCTAAAGGCCATCAAGCATGTAACCCGTGGCACCCATGTGGATTTGATGTTACCGCTACGGATTTCATGCGGACCGGCCTCTTCTTCTCCTCCTCCTACTCCATCCACAGTCTCCTCCTCGGATGACTCCACCTTTTCCACTGCTACCGCCTCTTCCGCTGCACCCCCCAAGCTCCCTAGAACCTATTTGATGTGCCAGGTGAGACGTTGCCATGCTCTGCTGTGGCTGTTGTGCCTGGAAGCCAAGAGCCACACTGGTCCTGCACTGCTTTCAGCTCTGCAGTCACAGGCTGATCAGTGGCTCACCCCGCTCAATTTAACAGTTGGTAAAGTGGTGTGTGACAACGATGCCAATCTGCTGAGCGCGCTGAAACAGGGCAAATGGACACATGTTCCATGCATGGCACACGTCCTGAACTTAGTCGTGCAGCGATTCGATGCCAAATAGCCCGGGGTCCAGGACGTCTTGTGGCAGGCCAGGAAAACCCCTTGCCATTTTAGAAGATCTTACATGGCCATGGCTCGCCTTGCTGACGTTCAGCGGCGACACCACCCGTCAGACATCTGATTTGTGACTGCCCGACGTGCTGGAACTCCACCTTGATAGGCTTCTCCAGCAGAAAAGTGCCTTTATCGACTACCTGTACGAACTCTGTGGCAGGACAGGTTCTGGAGAACTTGGTTTCTTTTCACCGCACCAGTGGCTGCTCATGTGCCACGCAAGCAGACTTCTGCGGCCATTTCATGAGATAACCAAACTGGTTAGTCACAGCCAGGGCACCATCAGTGACATCGTACCCTACGCCTTCTTTCTGGAGCGTGCATTGCATCATGTCATTGATTAAGCCATCGAGGAGCAGGAGCTGGAAGATGAGTAAGTTGCAATGCTGAATGAATTCCCAGGGGGGGCTACTCCATCTGAGACAAGTCTGCAGGAGTCTGAAGAGGAGTCAGAGGAGGATGGTGGCTGGGGGGAAGGAAGAGGGGGAGAAGCAAGTAGAGCAGGCTTTATACTTTTAGGGGATCCCTGGTGTTGTCCGTGGCTGTGGGGAGGAGACCAAGGATGACATTCTCCTGGGTGATAAGCAGGAGCCAGGGTGCTCCACCGCTTCCAATTTAGTGCAAATGGGGGCCTTCATGCTCCAGTGTTTGAAGAGGGACTCCCCTATAAAAAGCATAAAGGTCAAGGACCAGTACTGGGTGACAACGTACTAGACCCCCACTACAAACACAAAATGGCAGACATGTTACCAGCATCAAAGAGCGCTGTCAGAATCCAGCTTTTCCAGGCCTTGCTGCGAGAGATGCTGCATTCTGCTGTTGCTGGACCTGGCAGAGGTATTTCCACCCACAGCAAAACTGTCACAGGTGAAGTTTGCAGATAGCTGGAACTTATGAATAAACGAGCGACTGGCTTGATCCCAAACTAAGAAGCTTATAGGTGAGCCCTATAAAACCCTAAGAGCTCTCCCTGACTGCTATGCACATGCAAGGGTCTCAATGGTAGACGATTGCATGCCCACATACCTAAGTTTGTGTGACACCTGAAAACCCTATAATAGTGAGGGGACACGACCACCGGCTCCCTGCACTTAATACGGACGGAGTCAGGGTCACCTAGAATCAAGCCAGCAAGGAAACACAATAAAGTAAAGGACTTATCTGAGCAAACAGCAGAAGCAGCCTCCAGCTCGGAGGGAATATAAAGGAAGACGATTAGTCTAAATAAGTGACACCTGGCAGAAGGAAAGGAGATGAGAAAGTAAAACCAAAACAAAGAACATCATACAAGAGGTAGAGAAGAACGTCTGCCAGACCTTCTCACAGAACTGGCGGTGACAGAAACAGGTGTGGTTACCAATTCTACCACGCCTGCAAAAAGAGGGCAGTTTGAAGATGTGTGTGTCACTTCGGATATGAGATCTTTCTTGCAGCCAACCCATCGAGAGCTGCCCTCCGTATTCAGCCTCAGGGAACGCCTAGACCGACAGGTGTCCGACTACATCGATTAACGGCCGATGTGGACGCTCTGAGAATCGAGGAACCCCTTGACTACTGGGTGTGCAGGCTTGACCTGCCGTGGAACTCTTTGCTTGCCCCTCACCGAGTGTCCTGTCTGAAAGGACGTTTCCCGCGCAGCAGGGGGGGATCGTGACCGAAAAGCGCATTTTCACAGTTCACGACAGTATGGACTACCTCACATTTTAAAAAATGAATGAGGCATGGATCTCGGAGGAATTCAACACTTGTGATGACCACGTGTAATTGAATTTCCTCATGCCAGCCCTTCACATATCCGCCACCACCCAGAACAAAGAACAATAAGTCCTTACCTTATGTATATACTTTTAGTTCAGGTGAATGGCTAATTTTTGGGCCTGTACTGTCCGACAGGTACATACTTATCCTGTGACCGCCTAATGTACCTCCAGACACAGAATCCAAAGTTCTTTGCTGTCAGGTGAATGCCTATTGCATAATTTTTGAGGCCTGTACTGGCAAACAGTTACATATTTATCCTGTGATCGCCTAATGTATCTCCAGACACAGAATCCAAAGTTCTTCGCTTTCAGGTGAATGCTTATTGCCTAATTTTTGGGGCTTGTACTAACCGACAGTTACATTTTTTTATCTCTAGCCACATAATCACACCCTTGTCTCACTCCTCTGCCTTTCATTATGGTGGCTTATGAACCGCATTCACAATAAGGACTCTCTAATGTCACAGGGTCATGTGACTGTGCCCCCCACCCCGTACTGTGCCCCTCACTCCATACTGTGCCCCCTCATACCCTGCATTGTGCCCTATTACCACACCCTGTGCAGTGCCCCTAGTCATTCCCTGTACTGTGCCCTCTTATACTTTTTTATCCAGTCGCGGTATGGTGGTGTTATCCGGTCACTGTACTGAGGTGTTATCCGGTCAATGTATGGCGGTGATATCCAATAACTAGATGGCCATAACTGTATCCCTTTCCATGCCCACGCCAACCTTTTTTAGACCTGGCATGAGCGGGAAAAATATGCAGATTGCGGTGCTAAAGACCTTTGCACCGCAATCTGTGTCAGAAATACGCCTAACATAGACGTATTTCTATATAATTAATGTCCACCTAATTGTATTATTATTTGGGGGTAGGGCTAATATCTTTGTATTATATAGAGTCTAGTGTATTATACTGTGCCCTGTATTTCCCAGTAGAAAATGATTCTTGGGAAACACAGTCCTCATCCCTGACCACCAGAACCAGGTAGCGCTCTGTCAGTACATGGTGGCCTCCCCTCTCCGCCACGCTGCTCCGCTGTGTACTGGTGCTTATTCTGACACTAGGGCTGGGTTTACATCCTATTTTTGTCATCCATTTAATGCATACCAAAAATGTATGTGTTAACAGATGCCTCAGACTGATGCCATACAGTGGAGTCCGTTACCCATACAGTTCCATGGTAGAAAAAAAATATACGTTAACGTATGCATTTTTTAAATGGACTCTGCAGGATACAAAAACGTGGAGTGTTGCACATTTGTATGCATCAAACATTCTAGTCTGCAACAGGGCACATTTTTGAGAGTTTCCCTTTAAGATGCATAAAAATGGCCCCTGATTAAAATACATATTTTTTGTGGGAATTTTTGCCAATGATCCACCTCTGGTATATCACTGTCCTTGTTGTGGGATCATTTGTGTACTACTTGCTGGCTGCAAATATGACCTGAAGGTTTTTCAGGTTCGCTTGCCATTAAAGTGAATAGGGCCCGCCGCGAATTATCCCGGCCGATGTTTGTCCATCACTTATTATAGGTATATCACACCCCTCAATCAGTTTTTTGGGGGGCAACAGGTATATCACACCAGTTGCAATTAGTTATTCCAATAGCGTCTGTCCCTCTGTATAGCTGCGGTATCTCAGCAGAACCGCACACAACTGCTGCATAATACAAATGCACTATAATATACAAATGCACTATAATATACTTTCTATGTTAGAAAGTATATTATAAGTATATCGCACCCCTCTGTGTATCACACCTATCGATAGCACACCTATACTAGTCCTTAAAAGGACTTTTGTGGCCCTATTAGCTAGCATTTGGTGTCCCTAACAGTCTGTCCCTGCTCCACACAGCAACCTCTCCCTATACTGGCAAAACACAGAATGTAAAATGGCGCCCAGATTGGGTTCCGTTATAGGATGGGGGTGTGTCCATGTGCTGAAACATCTCAATTGGCTGTATTGTCCCATTTGATGGATGTGTCATGGGTCAAAGTTCGGCGCAATGCAAAATAATATGGCGAATGCTAACATCGCCATATGTTCGCATGTTCGGCAAAATCACGAATGAGCAAAATTCGCACTGAAACGACCGCCGGGGGAACAGCAAGGCCATCTCTACTAGTCGTCATGGCGATAACTAATATGTTCTATTTTTTTTTTTTTTTTTTAATTAAAATGTCTTGTTTAGGGGAAAGGGGCAGTTTTGTTTACTGGAAACCTTTTTTTTTATAAAACTCTTTTCATTACTTTTTTCTTTTTTTTTTGTCCCACTATCAGACTTAACTTTTGGGGTCTGATTCCTATTCCAATGTTGTACAATATATGCTGCATTGTACTCCACTGAAACTGTCACTTTCACACTCAGTTGCCTAGGAGACTCAGCCTGGGAACTGGGCCTCATAGGCTTCCATACATGGCAGACCCCAAAGCCTTTGCAAGGCCTGGGGTTGCCATGGCAGCTATCGACCCCCTGTCATGGCAGCACGGGGGGGGGGGGGGGGCGATGTAGAGACAGAGGGAGTCTGCAACCCCTCTATATGCCACAGTCAGCACTGACAGCAGCATATAAGGAATTAATCTGCCAGCATCTGTGTTTCCAGCAATGACGGTGGGAAAAGCATGGTCCCACCTGCGAGTCACAGCCAGGCCACTGCACTGATCGGGCACGATATAGCATGATATACTATTATGTCAGTTTGCAGGAAGTCACTTCCTGCTGTGACGTAACAGTGCCTTAAAGGTTGGGAAGAAGTTAATCATAGCTTGAAATGAAAGTAAAAACACAAACGATATAAAATCACAACAACTAATGGACTGAGGTCAAGTAAATCACGATGATTGAGGTTTCATAAAATATTGTTTAATTCGATGAACAAGTTTTTCGCTCATTCATCAGGTGATTTGTGGTGCCTTTACACGGGCAGGTTATCGGGAATGAGCACTCGTACAAATGTTCGTTCCAGATCATCTGCCCCACAATCAGGCAGTGTAAATCCAGCTTAAGTTAATATGCCTGAGATGAATAATGGCAAATGTATAAACATTTATAGGTGTGTACAATAAAAAGCCTATGGACAATCTATAATAAACATAAACACTTCAAACAAGCCTTATTGAATAGCATCAAAGTATAAATGTCAGCCCTCACAATAAGAGCTACAGGTGTATCCACACTTAACTGTACATTAAAGGGGTTATCCAAGTTCTATAATCCCCCCCATATGCCCGGGCCCCTCACACAGATAGTACTTACCTCGCTCCCAGGCAACAGTGTAGCTTCTCATACCGGCACAGCTTTAGGGGGAAAGGGGGGGCAGCGATGGGAAGAAGCCACCCTAGCATCACCAGGCTCATTACCATCACGTCCTGATATTGGCTGCTCGATGCAACAGCGACCGTTCTAGTATGAGAAGCAACGCGGGTGCCGAAGAGTGAGTTAAGTACTATCTGTGTGAGGGACCCGGGCATATGGGGGGGGGGGGGCATTATATAACTTGGATAACCCATTTAAGTGTGTACATTAGTTCAAAGTCGTCTCAGAATCACTTGCATAAATAAAAGCATTTGAAAGTTATTGCCACATACAGTGTCACATTGGCCAAATTGGGCTTGCTGTGTCTAGAAGGGTTAAGTAAAGCTACCTTCAAACAGGAGTAAAATCAGTGCTTGCTTATTGTAGGCACAACAAATGAACCTCCTATGGTTCATCAGAACTGGAGTTTTAGAGCCCTATACCTTGGGTTCTGATTAACCACGAGGCCATGGTGTTAGATTTATGAAATTGACCTACAAAGCACCAGTAGTACACCAATCTCAAAGTTGCCAAAATATAAACTAATTAAAAATGTAAAAAAAGTCCAGCGCTGATGAAATCCAATTGTGGCTTTATTTGTTATGTGTCACGAGGGTGTCATGACCTATCGCTGATCCTGTGGTGCCTGGGGTCAGAAGGTCAGTAATGGGCGGTTACTTACCCAATTTCTAGGGATCGCTCCATGACCTAGTTGTGGGAATGGATTCCGGTCCAGGTTTTCCTGTTTTGGTTTGTGATCCTTTTTGTCCTATCTAGGTATCGGTAGTTTTCCTTTCAGCTGTTTTTTGGCTGCCACTTCCAGCCACTATATATTCTCTCTTCCTACTTCCCTTGTTGCAACATATAGACCTTCCTTCCAAGTTATCAATTCTGACCTCAGCTGGTGTTGCTGTGGAGCCTGCTGGAGCTGTTGGAAACAGTGTGGTTAGATCTCCGGTTCTCTCCAGTCTGTTTCCTACTGTTTGTTGTATCCCTTCGGGGATTATATGTGGTGTTTGTGTTGTTTGTCCACTCCCTGTTGTTACCCTAGGTGTCAGTGGTGTGGACTAGTGCTCCCACCACCCTTCTCACTACCTAGGGCTTCTTTCAGGGTAGGCCAGGGATGAGACACGTGATCAGCGTACGGGTGAGCAACCCATCTAGGGATTTCAGGGTAGCCAGGTGCCAGTGCTAGGTGAGTTAGGGGTCACCACTCCTCTCTCTCCCTTGTTTTAGGGCAGCCCGTTTCCCTTCCCTCTACGCCGCACTTTTGGTACCTGCCTTACCAGATGTGATATTATGATCCTGAATACAGCTGATAAGTACATTAACTGAATCTCTGTAGGAATGGAGTTCATGAGGAGACATGAATTACAGAGAGAAAAGACAGGACAGAATGTGGTGATGGAGACTGCTTACAAGAGCTGCTGCTCATTATTCACATCTCCACCCTCCTCTCTGCACTTCATGTCTCCTCATGGACCCCATTTCTACAGAGATTTAGCTGAAGATCTTATTAGCTGTATTTAGATTCATAACCCCCTGAAAAGCAGAGCAGAGAGGAATATGAGGCAGATCTTTAGCTCAGTGTTCTGAAGTAGCTTGTCTGCCTGTTTTATTAGGACAGGTTTTCCTACAGTCAGCTTCTCCCCTGACTGAAATGGCTGATAACAGGGAGCAATAGATTTTATTCTCCTATAAAGGCTTTCTAGTGAGCAATAGATTGTATTCTCCTGTCCTACAGTCATCCTCTCACCAGCCTGACATGGCTGATAACAGGGAGCAATAGATTTTATTCCCCTATCAAGGGTTTCTAGGCACAGTCAATGAGAGAATATCTATTAATGTATGGCATATTAAAGAGCTACCACTATGAAGACCCCCACCACCAAGAGAATATGAAACTGCATGAGTAACTGAGCTAAATGTGGTACACTCGGCACCCAGTGGTTGTGACATGAATTTGCAGCCTCTTCAGAGTTTAGAAAAAATGTTGTAATATTGTTCTGGACTGATTTCATGACAAATTGAATTCTTTAACTAAACTAAAAATCAGTTAAGATTGGACACATCTCTAGTAAACCAACAAAAACATGGAAAGTAAGTATGAGTGTTGTGTACAAAAAAACATGTCTGTGATATGCATCATTATGAAACTAAAAGATAAAAAACATTAATTTTGTAAACCACACCATGTCTGAGGCCAGTTGTTTTACACATTAGAAGAGATTTACCAAAACTAGTGCAAATGGAAACGGACTTAGTTTCCCTCAGCAACCAATCAGATCCACCTTTCATTTTCCAGAGCTTCTTTGAAAAATTACCGTAAATGATCAATCTGATTTCTATAGGGAACCAGTCGCACCAGTCTTGATAAATGTCTCCATTGTTTAAAAAAAAACAACAACTGTTTTTTCATAGCATTTTCTGGCTAAATATTACTTTAAAGCCTATATTAAAATATAAGTTTTGGTATAGACCGTTTTTGTGGTGTTTTGGGATTACTGACTTTTTTAAATGCAGCATGCTCTAGGTATTTACAAAATACCACTAAATAAGAAACACTACCAAAATGATCTAAAAAATGCACATTACATATAAATAACATGTTGAGAGTTTGAAAATTTGTTTTTTCATGCATGTTAAAACACCGGATAATATGACTTTGTGAAGGAGTCCTAAAGTAATCACCATCCAATTCTGGAGGTACAACATGGACCTGAATTGAGGCTATGTCTATGATATTTTGGAATCAGCAGTATGGAATTCATGCATGTTTCCCAAATGTCTCATTTACTTGTGTTTCTTGTTTTGGTAATAATTTATACTTGCAATGTAAAAATGCAAAGTGAGTTGTTTTGGCATACTGTAAAAGGGTTATTTGTGTCATCTAATTCATTTATATTAACACTACCCATGTTGCCAAAATTAGTTCAGGATTTTAGACCTTTTCTGGGTAAGAACTGCATACCATCCACCCTTTATACACTACTTTCTGGCATTATTGCAATGTCGTTATTTGCAAAGACTCAAGTCTTTGCAAACTATTTGGTATCCATGCAAATTTGGCATGAATGTGTTGTATTAAAGGCTATGTACCCCTTTTTGGCAATATTTTTATTAGTACATTGCATTTACTAAGACGTAAAAAAATTTTTTTCTTCAATTGGTCTTTTTAAAAAATATGTAGTCCTTTTCTCTGTACAGAAGTGATATGCTCTACTAGCAGAATTTCTCTCTGCTCCATGGGGTAGGGAGCTGATGGGCTCCTTATCTCTGCTCTCAGACCTTATAAATACTCATCAAAGCTCAGTCCTTATCTTACTCATAAGAATGTGGCTTAAATAAGTGTTTATGACCCCTTAGAAATTTAGAGATAAGGTTTTTTTTACATGACCAGCATAAAGTGAAAATAGGATGCACACATGTAGAAAAGAAATTAACCCTTTGTGACAGAATGGCTCAATATTTTTAATAAAGACCAATTGAAAAAAAGATTTTTAGCCCCAAATGAGTAAAATGCAATCATAACAAATTGTGCCCAAAGGTGTACATAGCCTTTAAGTCTGATACTTAATACATCATAAATTACATAGATTTGATAGCAACAAAAAGTGGGCAATGGATACAGAATTTGGAGGCAATATGTGTACCCCACATGAGGTGCTAGCACTTGTAAATCTTAAATGGTTACTGAAGATATAGTGGAATTTAATATTGATCCTGGAGCCCACAGACATTGGAATAAGCCTCTCCTAAATAGGGTGGAGTTGCAGTGTGATCCACAAAAAAAGTGGTGCTGTTTCTGGTTTCTTTTATAATAAGATTGCAAGGGTCCATAAGGCGTCTGACTGCAGACTGTATGTCATGGACCATGCCACCTTATTTTTCTCAAGGATTAAGAAAATCATAGGCATATAAAGTTAAAGTACAGTATTGGCCAACAGTAGGCTATGGCCACAGATCCATAAAACAGGTCTACAGTTGAAATACAGATGTATACAGTTGTCATCTTTTTGATAGATCTGTTTTGGTACTTTTTGAAAGGGAAGAATGTTTTTTTCCATACAGATCCCAAATTCCCTAAATAATTTATTTGCGCATGTTTTCCACTACATGATAATGGAAGTTTAAAGAGTCCACACACATGTATTGTACTGTAATTGCATAGAATTATTCTTCTGATTTTAAATTCTATAAATACAAAAAGAAACCTGCCAAAATCATTACAACCTATATAATACACTTCAAGTATAACGTAAGTTGTAATTTTTTGAACATTTCACTTAATTTCAAATAGTAACCAGTTCCTGACATCCACCATAATAGTAAGGCAGATGTCGGGTATTTAAAGTTGTGCCCGCACCAGAGCAGAACAAGCGCAATAGCTATTGAGTTCCTGCTGTTACACACAGCAGACACTAGGGGCAAATATCTGCAATTGGTAATAACACCTTTTAACCCCTCAGATGCTGTGGTCAAATGTGATCCAGGAATCTGAAATGCAAATAACCTGGAAGCATCTGTATCCCAGGCAGGAACACATTCCCCTGGCTAAGATCGGGGAAAGTGTTCCATAGAAGTAATAAGCCAAAGCCGTACTAGGTTTCTAGGCTTATTACTGGTATATTCCAATTCAGGCCTCGAGGTGGCAGCAATGCATTGGAATTTACCAATCTTTGTATTCTGTAATGGATAAAGTTCTATTAGTTTATACAAATGACAATCTAATGATTGCATGTTAGGGCCCACTTGGGGACATAAAAAATTGTGAAAATAAGTTTTTCAATATATAAAACTAAAATAAAAATAAAAAATTCAAATCACTCCGATTTCCACACAATTAAATTAAAAATAAACAAAAAAAATATGAAATGTCTCTACTATTAAAATATTTAAAAATGTTTTTATCCCATACAGTGAATGGTGCAATGGAAAAAAATAATAATTTTAACTTCATCTTTTAAAAAAAAAAGATGAATAATAAGTGATCAAAAAGTCATACAACTACAGATTGTCCCACAAAAATGAGCCCTCACACAGCTCCAAATACATAACTATAAAAAGTTATGGTGCTCAAAATATGGGGATAAAAAGTATTAAATCATTTTTCCCCAAAATTTATTTTCAGTATTAAAACAGTTAAAAAACTATATAAATGTGGTATCTTTTGCAACTGTACTGGCTCAAAGAATGAAAGGCACAGGTCAGTTTTACCACATAGTGAACACTAACAAAAGCTATACAATTTTTTTTTCCAGCTTCCCACTACATCATATGCAACATTACATGGTGACATTAGAAAGTACAACTTGTCGCGCAAAAAAAAACAAGCGATCATATGGCTATGTGAACTTAAAATTCAAAAAGTTATGGCTCTGGGAAGGCAGGGAGTAAAAAACTAAAACGGAAAATCACCATGTCAGGAAGGGGTTAATAAACTTTAACGCTTTTTCTATGCCAGAAGGTAATACACTCCAAAATGTAATAAACACCAGTAAAACAATATTAACCAGTTCCTGAAAGGGGTATTCCCATCTGGGAAATGTATGGCATATCCATAGAATGTGCCATAAATGTCTGATAGGTGCAAGTTCCACCTCCAGGATCTACTCCTATCTCATGAATGAGCCCCGCTGTGAATGGAGAGCATGCCGCACAAGCATGGATTTCTCCACCCACTGCTATGGTATTTCCAAAAATAGTTGAGTGATTGATCAGCTATTTTCAGAAGTCCAATAGCAATGAATGGAGAGGTGGCCACACATGTGCGGTGTGCATTCCATTCACTGCTATGGGATTTTCCTGTCTGTGCAAGCTCACACAGACAGGACAAAGCACATGTGCAACGGGGTCTCTATTCATGGTGAGGCCCTGTTCTTGACATAGGAGTAGGTCCTAGCGGTGGGATCCACACCTATTGATCATAAATGAAATATCCTATAGATATGTCATAAATGTCCCGATGGGACAACCCTGCGTCTATGTTTTTAAATTCCTTTTTTTTTAAATGTCTACTCCAATCAGGCAATCAGAATAACTCCCTAACCCTGGGTTCACACCTGAGCGTTATGAAAGGAGCGCTCTGTATGCGCGATTGTACCGGCGTTTACAATCTCGCATACAGAGACAAGCGAACGCCCATTGTCGCGCGTTCCCGAAAGTCTATGTACGGGAACGCGCGACAAAACGCCCCAAAGAAGCTCAAGAACCTTTTTGAGCGTAGGGCGTTTTACAGCGCGTTCAAGCGCGCTGTAAAACGCTCAAGTGTGAACCAGGGCCATAGGGAAGCATTGGTTTTCATGTGTTGAGCATTTTACAGCGCTTTTGAACGCGCTGTAAAACGCTCAGGTGTGAACCCAGCGTGAATCAGCGACCCTTCTCTAGAAATCACTTTAAGGGCTCATGCATACGAACGTATTTTCTTTCCATGTCGGTTGCGTTTTTTTTGCGGACCGTATGCGGAACCATTCATTTCAATGGGTCGGCAAAAAAACGGAAGTTACTCCGTGTGCATTACATTTCTGTATGTCCATATTTCCGTACCGTAAAAATATAGAACATGTCCTATTATTGTCCGCATTACGGAGAAGGATAGTACTGTTCTATTAGGAGCCACAAAATACGGAATGCACACGGACGTCATCCGTATTTTATGCGGATACGTTTTTTGTGGACAGCAAAATACATACGGTTGTGTGCATGAGCCCCAACCTGTAATATTATACTTCAGATACAATACGACCAGGCCTCTCCTGAACTCCTTTAGGGCTCATGCACATGACCGTCCGCAAAACACGAATACACAAAAAAAAAATATTACATCCGCTTTTTTTTATTTTGCGGATCCAACAATTCTATGTTGATGGAGAAACCTTCTTTCATACAGACATAGTGGATGTTCTCTTGTTCCAGTCACAGTCCTGGGTATAAATATGGGAGAGATGTATTGGCCTTTGATATATTTATACATAGTTATTAGATCTCCCCTCAGTCATCTTCTTTGTAAACTAAATAATCCTAATTTTGATAATCTTTCTGGGTACTGTAGTCCACCAATTCCAATTATTACTTTAGTTGCCTCCTCTGAACCCTCTCCAGCTCTGCTATATCTGCCTTGTTCACAGGAGCCCAGAACTGTACACAGTACTCCATGTGTGGTCTGACTAGTGATTTGTAAAGTGGTAGGACTATGTTCTCATCATGGGCATCTATGCCCCTTTTGATACAACCCATTATCTTATTGGCCTTGGCAGCAGCTGCCTGACACTGTTTTTTACAGCTTAGTTTGCTGTTCACTAAAATTCCTAAGTCCTTTTCCATGTCAGTGTTACCCAGTGTTTTACCATTTAGTATGTACGGATGACTTGCATTATTCCTTCCCATGTGCATAACCTTACATTTGTCAGTGTTAAACCTCATCTGCCACTTCTCTCCCCAAGGCTCCAATTCGTCCAGATCCATCTGTAGCAGTATACTGTCCTCTAGTTTTGGGCGCTAATATTAAAATCGCGAATATTAACCCCTTAAGGACACAGCCCTATTTCACCTTAAGGACCAGGCCATTTTTTGCAAATCTGACCAGTGTCACTTTAAGTGCTGATAACTTTAAAACGCTTTGACTTATCCAGGCCATTCTGAGATTGTTTTTTCGTCACATATTGTACTTCATGACACTGGTGAAATGAAGTCAAAAAAATTATTTTTTTTGCACCAAAAAATACCTAATTTAACAAAAATTTTGAAAAATTTGCAAATTTCAAAGTTCCAGTTTCTCTACTTCTGTAATACATAGTAATACCCCCAAAAATTGTGATGACTTTACATTCCCCATATGTCTACTTCATGTTTGAATTATTTTGGGAATGATATTTTATTTTTTGGGGATGTTATAAGGCTTAGAAGTTTAGAAGCAAATCTTGAAATTTTTCTGAAATTTACAAAAACTCAATTTTTAGGGACCAGCTCAGGTCTCAAGTCACTTTGCGAGGCTTACATAATAGAAACCACCCAAAAATGACCCCATCTAAGAAACTACACCCCTCAAGGTATTCAAAACTGATTTTGAATACGTTGTTAACCCTTTAGGTGTTGCACAAGAGTTATTGGCAAATGGGGAGGAAATTTGAGAATTTTATTTTTTTGTCTAATTTTTCATTTTAACCCATTTTTTCCACTAACAAAGCAAGGGTTAACAGCCAAACAAGACTGTATCTTTATTGCCCTGACTCTGCCGTTTAGAGAAATACCCAATATGTGGCCGTAAACTACTGTACGGCCAGACAGCGGGGCGTAGAGTGAAAGGTGCGCCGTTTGGTTTTTGGAAGGCTGATTTTTATGGACTGGTTTATTTACACCATGTCCCATTTGAAGCCCCCTGATGCACCCCTAGAGGAGAAACTCCCTAAAAGTGACCCCATCTAAGAAACTACACCCCTCAAGGTATTCAAAACTGATTTTACATACGTCGTTAACCCTTTAGGTGTTGCACAAGAGTTATTGGAAAATGGCGATGAAATTTGAGAATTTCATTTTTTTGCCTAATTTTCCATTTTAACCCATTTTTTCCACTAACAAAGCAAGGGTTAACAGCCAAACAAGACTGTATCTTTATTGCCCTGACTCTGCTGTTTACAGAAACACCCCATATGTGGTCGTAAACTACTGTACGGCCACACAGCGGGGCGTAGAGGGAAAAGGTGCGCCGTTTGTTTTTTGGAGGGCTGATTTTTATGGACCGGTTTTTTTGACACCAAGTCCCATTTGAAGCCCCCCTGATGCACCCCCAGATTATAAACTCCATAAAAGTGACCCCATCTAAGAAACTACACCCCTCAAGGTATTCAAAACTGATTTTACAAACTTTGTTAACCCTTTAGGTGTTGCACAAGATTTAATGGAAAATAGAGATACAATTTCAAAATTTCACTTTTTTGGCAGATTTTCCATTTTAATTTTTTTTTTCCAGTTACAAAGCAAGGGTTAACAGCCAAACAAAACTCATTATTTATGGCCCTGATTCTGTAGTTTACAGAAACACCCCATATGTGGTCGTAAACCGCTGTACGGGCACACGGCAGGGCGCAGAAGGAAAGGAATGCCATACGGTTTTTGGAAGGCAGATTTTGCTGGACTGGTTTTTTGACACCATGTCCCATTTGAAGCCCCCCGATGCACCCCTAGAGTAGAAACTCCAAAAAAGTGACCCCATTTTAGAAACTACGGGATAGGGTGGCAGTTTTGTTGGTACTAGTTTAGGGTACATATGATTTTTGGTTGCTCTATATTACACTTTTTGTGTGGCAAGGTAACAAGAAATAGCTTTTTTGGCAGCGTTTTTTTTTTTTGTTATTTACAACATTCATCTGACAGGTTAGATCATGTGGTAATTTTATAGAGCAGGTTGTCACGGACGCGGCGATACCTAATATGTATACAATTTTTTTTATTTATGTACGTTTTACACAATGATTTCATTTTTAAAACAAAAAAAATGTTTTAGTGTCTCCATAGTCTAAGAGCCATTGTTTTTTCAGTTTTTGGGCGATTATCTTAAGTAGGGTCTCATTTTTTGCGGGATGAGATGACGGTTTGATTTGCACTATTTTGGGGTGCATATGACTTTTTGATCGCTTGCTATTACAATTTTTGTGACGTAAGATGACAAAAAATGGCTTTTTTTACACCGTTTTTATTTTTATTTTTTTACGGTGGTCACCTGAGGAGTTAGGTCATGTGATATTTTTATAGAGCCGGTCGATACGGACACGGCGATACCTAATATGTATACTTTTTTTTTATTTATGTAAGTTTTACACAATTATTTCATTTTTGAAACTAAAAAAATGATGTTTTAGTGTTTCCATAGTCTAAGAGCCATAGTTTTTTCAGTTTTTGGGCGATTATCTTAAGTAGGGTCTAATTTTTTGCGGGATGAGATGACGGTTTGATTGTTACAATTTTGGCGTACATGCGACTTTTTTGATCACTTTTATTACCTTTTTTTGGGAAGTAAGGTGGACAAAATTTCAATTTCATCATAGTTTTTTATTTTTTATTTTTATGGCGTTCACCGTTCGGGTAAAGTAACATGACCGTTTTATAGATCAGGTCGTTACGGACGCGGCGATACCAAACATGTGTAGGGAATTTTATTTTTTTAATTTTTAAATCAGTGATAAATGTGTTTTTTGATTTTTACCTTTTTTTCACTTTTTTTTTGACCCAGACCCACTTGGTTCTTGAAGATCCAGTGGGTCTGATGTCTGTAAAATACAGTACTGTACTCTATATAGGGCTCTGTACTGTATTTTACTTACACTGAACAGATCTATGCTTTCAGCACAGATCTGTTCAGCACCATGGACAGCAGGACGCCTGATCAGGCGTCCTGTTGCCATGGGAACCTTCCCCGTCTGCTCAGTAGTGGTCAGAACTGCGCAGACGGGGAAGGGTAAGGACGGGGCTGCGGGGGGCTGTCTGGGGGCTCTCTCCCTCTCCATCGGGGGGCTGCAAAGGCACTGCAGCCCCCCGATCGGAGAGGGAGGGAGCTCCCTCTTACTGTTAACTTTTTCCATACAGCGGTCCGTACGGACCGCTGTATGGAAAGGGTTAAACGGCTGACATCGCATCACCGATTTCAGCCGTTTATACCAGGGTGCCAGCAATGTGCTGGCACCCTGGTATACCCACTCTACACCAACGATTATTCAATGGGAGGCGGGCGGGGGATCGCGATCCCGCCTGCCGCACCGCCCGCCTCCCGCACCGCCCCCACCGCCCGCAACACCCCCCCTGCACCTCCCACCGGGCTAAAATCATTCAGAGGTGCAGGGGGGGGTGATAAATATATATTTTCGCCACACTAAAGTTTCTGATCGCTGCGGTCAGGGACCGCAGCGATCAGAAACTGCAGAAAGCGCAACAAACCGCAGGTCTGAATTGACCTGCGGTTTGTTGCGATCGCGGACATGGGGGGGTCACGGGACCCCCTCGCGCATTTAGCCGAGGTGCCTGCTCAATGATTTGAGCAGGCACCTTGTTCCGATCACAGCCGGCCGCACGGCAGTGATCGGAACAACACATGACGTACCGGTACGTCATGTGTCCTTAAGGACTCGGGAAACATGCCGTACCGATACGTCATGTGTCCTTAAGGGGTTAATCGTGAATATCGGCACTTTGAGAATTCGCGAATATTCAGAAAATAGTGATTATATTCGTAATTTCCAATATTCTAGATTTTTTTTTATTAGTTACCTCCCTTCTTGCTTGTGGGCCAATGAGAAGGCTGCAATGTCTTTGTCTGATCTTAGCAAGATCCCTAACAACCAATAGGAAAGTTGCCTACCCCTTACTATATAAGAACCTCCCCAGCAGCCCTTGTATGCAGTATTTTGCAGATCTGAGAGAGACAGCAGTGTTATTGCTGTGCTCTCTGCTTTCCTGTGTCATTACATTAGTTAGTTAGCTTATATATATATATATATATATATATATATATATATAATACAGATAGTTAGTGGAAGATAGTCAGTGTAGGTTAGATAGTGATATAGTGTAGCTGATAGGTTTTGCTGTCCATACATACATGCTACATACATACTGTAAGGGATCGTCTCTTTTCAGGGGGTCACACTCACAGATATCTCACCAGACAACTGATTATTCATGTCCAAACTGTGCATTTATTTTGACAGTCTTCTTATAAAGGATAGTCCAGTTAAACATCACTGGGTGGGGTGAGGTTCTCGCACCGCCAACCCTTAACCGTGGGTTCAGACCTGAGCGTTTTACAGCGCGTTCCTACGCGCTGTAAAACGCTCAACACGGAGAAACCAATGATTCCCTATGGGAATGGTTCTCACCTGGGCGTTTTACAGCGCGTACGATCGCGCTGTAAAACGCCCGACGCTCAAACAAGTTCTTGAGCTTTTTTGGGGCGTTTGTCGCGCGTTCCCGCACATAGATATTCGGGAACGCGCGACAATGTGTGCACGCCTGTCTCTGTATGCGCGATTGTAAACGCCCGTTCAATCGCGCATACAGAGCGCTCGTTTCAGAACGCTCAGGTCTGAACCCCCTGTAAAACACAAACTCCTGCCCGTCTAGACGCTACCTAAACACAATACGTCCCTACCTCACTCATAGAGCTCAGTATAATATATTGTAGAGAATAGAGCCCAATACTGACCCCTGAGGTACTCCACTAGTGACAGTGACCCAATCTGAGTATGTACCATTAATAACCACCCTTACCCACATACAGACATTTTCCCTCTGTCCAAGTCTACTCTATTTCCCTTCACAGTGACCTTTGCACAGGTCACAAAGCATGTCTAGAAGAGTCTTTCCTGGTGACTGTTGTGAAGGATCTCAAGCAAGATGGCTCCATGATCTTGCATAGAAAACACAATAAAAAAAAAAACACAATCAGAAAATAAAAATAGATAGTGTCACTATCTGGTTTTATCTGGAATTAAAAATTATAGGTGACATATTCCCTTTAAGGGATTAAAAACACCAATCAAAACACCATTCTTTTTTGTGAATTTTACACCATAATTCTGGTGCAACGTGCTTAATAAATCTCCCCCAATATCTTTTTTGCTAGTTTTTGAAATATACTTCATATACAATTATGTCTATGTGAGGATATTATTTAAGCAACTATTTCAAATAAATTAGCCTTTGCAATAAAACTATGCTTGCATTTAAGCTTTATAGGATTATATTTAGTAATGGTGTTTTGAACAATAAATATTCATGTAAGGATTTTATGCTGAATGACTGAATTATTTCCAGCATTCACTCTGAAGCTATATACAGATGCTGTATCAGTGGAAGGTTTTTACTGTTTGAGTACTCGTCACAAAAAAAACTGTGTTCGCAAACTGATACTACAATAGCAAGATATATTTGCAAAAGCTGTGTAAGCCTTAACTACAACCATAAAACCAAAGTCACTTTTACAAAATTGTCTTAGAATTGTGATACAGAAACAACATAAAAAAGTACAAGTTTGGAGAAAACAGTAGAAAGAGCATTGGAGTGACACAGTAATTGTTAGGACAGAGGCTGCAATTGTACCTCAGACATACAATAGTTTAAAAATGGGCTCGACAGTCCTTCAACCACCTAAGAAGACGTCAATACTATAAGGCCTCTTGCACACGACCACATGGCTTTTTGAGTATTTTGCGCTCCGCCAAAAACGGATCTGCAAAAAATTTCATTTTTTGCGGAACAGAACAGCTAGCCCCTGATAGATTAGTACTATCCTTGTCTGTTATGCGGACAATAATCAGGCATGTTCTATCTTTGAACGGAACGGAAAAGCGGAAATACGTAAACGAAAGGCATACGGAGTACCTTCTGTTTTTTTGTGGATCCATTAAAATGAATGGTTTCGTATACGGTCCGAATACGGAACGCAAAAAAAACGGAACAGAAATGAGGAAAAATAACGTTTGTGTGCAAGAGGCCTAAATAGAATATGATAGCCGATTCAAGTTATACCTCTGATAGGGTGCAAGTTAAAGGGCATCTGTCAGCAGATTTGTAGCTATGAAACTGGCTGACCGGTTACATGTGCACTTGGCAGCTGAAGGCCTCTGTGTTGGTCCCATGTTCATATGTGTCCGCATTGCTGAGAAAAATGATGTTTTATTAGATGCAGATGAACCTTTACTACTAAAGGCTCTGCTCTCTCTGCAACTGTCGTGCCCTTTCCACTTTGCATGCAACATTTTCATTGTCAATAAAAGTGCAAAGGGCAGATGCAGAGAGCTGAGCCTCTAGGTGTAATGGCAACGCCCCCGTTGCTCCTAGAGGCTCACTTGCATATATTAAAACATAATTTTCCTTAGCAATGCGGGCGCATATGAACAGGGGACCAACACAGAGGCCTTCAGCTGCCAAGTGCACATACAAAAGGTCTGCCTGTTTCATTTAGAGGTACAAGTCTGATGTCTTTTAAAGGGGTTGTCCAAATTATATTTATTGATGACCTATCCTCTTGATAGGTCATCAATATCAGATCGGCTGGGGTCCGACACCTGGCACCCCCGCCGATCAGCCTGTTTGAAGAGAAGGCGCGCACCATGCCAGCGCCGCCTCCTTTTCACTGTTTACCTTCTAGCCGTTGCATCCGCAGCGGTGAGCAGGAGTAATTACACCTAACCGTCCTATTCATTTCAATGGGATGGATCGTTCCCATACACTTGTATAGAAGCGATCTAATGGGACGGTTATCAATAAATATAACTTGGACAACCCCTTTAAGTGTATTGGATTTCTAGGCTCATGGGATTAGTATAAAGGACATTTTTAATGTGATTCACCGAAACACTTGTTTAATGTTTTGAACACATATCTAGAATAATTGACATAGAGATACACAATACAACTTTTTTCTAATACATTCAGTTCAAAAATGGATTATGCAATAACGCCAGTAACAAGCATTTTCACAATTTCTGAGAAACACTAAAACAATGCAGTATTGAGGTAAACTCTATGAGGCTAATTCACAGTAAGCTATTGCATGAGTTCAGGGACCTCCAATTCTCCCCTCCTCAAAATATTACTTCCTGTGGAGTTTTTAGCAGTCATGACCCGTGAGGTATTTCCATCCCTGAAGCTTTCCATCATTTTCTGTGGGTGCCCAACTTCTGAAACTTATACTGGTTTTGGAGAGAACGGGCCACAGCCTGATTTAGGCCCCTTTCACACGGGCGAGAATTCTGTGCGCGTGCAATGTGTGAGGTGAACGCATTGCACCCGCACTGAATCTGGACCCAGTCCCTTCAATAGGGCTGTGTACCTGACCAGTGATTTTCACGCATCACTTGTGCGTTGCGTGAAAATCGTAGCAAGCTCTATATTGCGTGTTTTTCACGCAACACAGGCCCCATAGAAGTGAATGGGGCTGCATGAATATCGCAAGCATCCGCAAGCAAGTGCGGATACGGTGCGATTTTCACGCATGGTTGCTAGGAGACGATTGGGATGGGGACCCGATCTTTATTATTTTCCCTTATAACATGGTTATAAGGGAAAATAATAGCATTCCTAATACAGAATGCTTAGTAAAATGTCCATTGAGGGGTTAAAAATAATAAACAAATTTAACTCCCCCCATCCACTTGGTCGCGTAGCGGATCTCCTCTTCTTTCTACTTTCTTCAGGTCCTGGCTAAAGGATCTTTGGTGATGTCACTGCGCTCATCACATGGTCTGTCACATGGTCTGTCACATGGTCTGTCACATGGTCCATCACCACGGTGATGGACCATGTGATGCGCGCAGTGACATCACCAAAGGTCCTTTTCCTCCCAGGTCCTCAAAGAAGAAGAAAGAAGACAAGCCGGGCTGCGCAAACAAGTGGATGGTGGAGGTGAGTTTCAATATTTTTTTATTTTTTTACCCCCTATTTAACATCCCTAATTTACTTAGCATTCTGTATTAAAAATTCTATTATTTTCCCTTATAACCATGTTATAAGGGAAAATAATAAAATCTACACAACACCTAACCCAAACCCGAACTTCTGTGAAGAAGTCCGGGTTCAGGTCTGGGTACCAAACATGCCGATTTTTCTCACGCATGTGCAAAACGCATTAAAACGCTTTGCACTCACGCGGAAAAATCGCACATTTTCCCGCAACGCACCCGCATCTTGTCCGGCCCTCACACGCGACGCCCCCTTGTGTGAAAGAGGCCTTAGTGATTTGTCCCCTGTATAACTGTACAACAGCTGCATTCAAATGGATTTTTTCCACTTGCCTTTACACATTACAAAGTGATGGGAGAAATCCACGGCATGTATAAAAACTAAATCACAACAGATAAGGCAAGAGGTGGCTGTGAAAATCATCATCATACCCTGAAATCAGGCAGGTTTTGTGTATGGGTTTTGTTAAATCCCATTGGCATGCCTTGTACTGTACCTAAATTGCAGATTTTCAGTGCAGATTCCTCAATAAATATCCTTTTATGCGGGCAGACATCGAGAATGAACGTCAACTCAAATAGTCATTCCTGATAATAGGCCCATATAAAAGGTGCCACCGATCACCCAATGAATGATCAAAGCTCTTTCATGGGGGTGAAAGTATTATTGATGGACCATCAAAAATCATTGTTTCTGGGCAGCAGATCCATGTTTACACAGCTGCCCAGAAACAATGATTTTGGATGTCCCATCAATAACGATAAATCTGTATGGGGACGAGCAATCACAGTAGCAACCACTCATCCCCATACAGAGGAGATGGTTGCTCTTACCTCCACTCATGACCAGGCAATTAGTAGGAACAAAACAACAAATGGTTACTTTCCGATAATTGCCTGTGTGAGCATAGCCTAATAGCTCTGTGCTTCAGTCTAGCACGATCTGGCCAGATAAACAACTAAGATCATTGCATCATAGTCAAATTTTGATGGTGGCACAAATCAACCTTAACCTGGGCACAGGCTGTTTTTTTTTTTTTTTTTTTGGCCTGGTGCTACACCTTAATTCCTCTAGAAGCAAATCATATGTATATCATAGGCATAACGTGAGTGGGATTAAAGATCCCAATGACTCCAGTAATGTAGCGCTTCAATCCAAAACAATAGATTAATATTCGTAAGAAGTCAAATTGGTCACCTGAGCCTTGACATTGTACGTTTTTGAAGAAAAAAAAAAGTCTATAATAGAGCTAGCGAATAGCTATACAGTAATACCTAAAATGCATACCTTTATCAATGCAATATTAAACCTGGCACAGTAATCCCACCATGCTGCTCTGCACATTGAGGGTTAACGGAGCCACACAAGGGGTAAAAGGCATTCATATTATGCCATAGTGCTGGATACTGAACTTTCAATATTTCCTTATCCCTTTGTCACTCATATGAACTGCAGCTTATAGCAGTGGTAATCATTTCCTGTGTTTGAAAAAGAGATGAAAGCATTCATGGATGAAAGCAAGTTGGATTTAATCTCCTTCTCTCGCATCCAGTGCACTGTACTGATCATTCTCAGAAAAAAAAAATGAAAAAAAGAAGAAAAAAACAAGACTTAAGCTCATTTTTGTCATGACAAAACTAGCTTCACAATAATCAGATGGCAATACCTAGAGTACACAATTCTAATATAATTACCAGGAGGAAATGTAGAGGGGGTTGCAGGTCTGAGATAAAGGGAAGCCTGTGAATTTTGTATTAATGTCTTAGATTCCCTTATTTGTGCAAGCAATCAATCTTTCGGCTAGTAGAATAGTAATTCTTTGCAAAAAAAAAAAAATGACAAGAGTCGGAGGGAGAAAGAAGATAATCTGAGTTTCATTCTGCACACAGCGGGTCAACTGTGATTGACAAAGCTCATCACAAAAATAGAGCTCTCGGTATAATCCTGGTAGCTGAGTTCCATTTGGAGCTGTAGCAGTGCTAATGACATGTTTAACAGCTGCTTGTTGAGGCTCCAAATCTGCATTAACCTGCGGAGTAGAGCATTGAGAAACCAAGTTAAAGAATTGGAATCAAGCTCGCAATATGCTGATAGGGTGGCGCTCCAGAAATAGGGAGCTTGTTAGGCTAGGCGCTGAGTGTGCGGTTATAATATAAGCAGGGGGCGGCCGAGGGGAACGATATGTAGACACCAAACATTGCTTGTGCTCTGTGAATTTAGTCAGGTAATATGGGAAATGTCAAGATTCCCCATCCTCGACGGTAGTGTGATGGCTGTGCCTGTAACAATATTGTGAATGCGCAATATATCAGTCTACTGCTGAAATCTGTCTACAATCAAAGACAACGCCTCCGATAAAGAGGTATAAAAAGAAGATACAACCTTACAGGATTATTTGCTGAGCCTCATACCAAGGAAATGTTCCTCTCTACATCTTCTGGGTAGCCGTTTCTGCAGTTCATACCAGATTGTACCTAAATGTACCTGTTCCCAACCGGTGACGAAAATAGATGTCATGGGCGACTGTCAGTTGCTATACATTTTTGTAAAGATGATCTTGTGGGCACTGTGAAATCAGAGGCAGGAGCTGGGCAGTAATACATACCTCAAACATTATCACAACACTGTGGTAGGCAGGGAGCCATAGTCGTAGTGATGGCTGGTCCCACCGCTGTTATCTGGCATCAGGGCTGGCAACACCATGGAGAGGCATCCTTGGCCCTAACAAAGCTCCACTGGACCGTATTATGTGTTCACCTATTAGGGAGTTTATGTAGTTTGCATATCTCTATGTACAGCCACATTTTGTTGACTAAAGTCTCTATGTGGGACACAAAAAAGTAAAAACAAAACAAACAAAAAACTTTTGTATAAATCCATTACATAAATATACTGAAAATACATGTAAATGAAATATATTTTGATTAATACATATAACATAAAATGATCCTCATATTTTTGGTATGTCAAGGTGCGTCCCCAAAAATATACTTAATAATATATTCTTTGCATTCCTATACTGTCAAATTCATATGGTGTAATAAGCTACTGTACTTCAAGTTGCACAACGCACGTGCAAGTTTTATAATAAGACAGTTGGGGGTATTTCTTGTCTTAATTCTTTCTATAAGATTGCCACTGTATGCAGTCCCTTCGATTCACCTTGATGGGTCACACTACAATCGTGTTTATTAGGAAGCCTTGTGTGAGTAATGGGTATCCTACCCCTAGTCATTCTCAAAAGAATTTACGCTACATTGCACTACATTCTGTAACCCTACAAATTGCTCACCTATGCTAGATATCTTAGATAACATCCATGTTTCTATCAGGATCAATTCCTCTGAAATATACTTGGTAGTCCCATAATCAAGTCACAGAATTATACTGCTTTACATCTGGCTGCCACTTGCAAACTGTTGATGAACTTAAAAGGGTTTTCCCATGATTAATGTAAAAATGAAAATCATACATAAGCTAGTACATGACAACCTCTTTCTAATACAGATAGAACCAGCTCTATACCTCACATGGATCCAGAGATCTCCCTAGTTATTTCTCCAATTGTTCTGCTAGATTTATTTCAAGCTGGCAGCTCGAGAATGTGTCCTTTCTTAAAGGGTGTGTCCTGTCTGCTGCAACAAGTAACAATTGAAGGATGGAACTGAACTGAGCATTAGTGATGAGCGGCAGGGGCAATATTCGAATTTGCGATATTTTGCGAATGGTGGTCATATGTTCGAGAATTCAAGATTATTTTCTTGATTGCGAAAAATCGGCAATGTAATATTCGCGCAATGCGCACGAAATACAGGCGTGGGTCACTATAGCTACATTTTTCAAGCTGTTAGAAGTTTCATGAGACTGGAGAAAATGGTTGGCACGGCAGAACATTACAATAGCTTTATATGCAGATAGAGTGCTCCAATATATTCGTGATTGCGAAATCAGCACTAATGATGCGAATATTTTGGCGCAATACGCGCAACTTCACATTTTATCAGGTCTGACTACTTATTACTGATTGGTGCACTAAGTATTGTTGTGAACTTGTGACATCACAGCACTATGTATGTATGGACAGCAGAACCTATCAGCTACACTATATCACTATCTAACCTACACTGACTATCTCCCACTAACTATCTGTATTATATATATAAGCTAACTAACTATCTAATGTAATGACACAGGAAAGCAGAGAGCCCAGCAATAACACTGCTGTCTCTCTCAGATCTGCAAAATGCTGGGGAGGTTCTTATATAGTAAGGGGTAGGCAACTTTCCTATTGGTTGCTAGGGATGTTGCTAAGCTCAGACAAACACATTGCAGCCTTCTTATTGGCCCACAAGCAAGAAGGGAGGTTACTGATTTAACAGAAATCTAGAATATTTGAAATTACGAAAATAATCACTATATTCGGAATATTCGCAAATTCTCGAAGTGCCGATATTCGCGATTAATATTCGCGATTCAAATATTCTCGCCCAACACTACTGAGCATGTGCTTCCATCTCAATGAGCAGGACAGAGAAATTATAAAAATAGCAAACAGCAGGTGGCGCTATACAGATAGATTTTATTGAATAACTCAGTAGCTATAATCTTTTAATTACATTCAATTACAAAAGTATTCGGATCCAGATGCTGGTTTGAAAACTGTAGAATATTATTTGTGGGACAACCACTTTAAAAGCAAATGCTATATTCCAACACAGAAAACCTTCCAGTTGGCTCAGTTCATCTGTTATCTCCCTTAAAGAAGCACTCCCACAAATATTTTTATTCTCTGTACATGATGTACATTGTATTGAAGGTAATCTTCTTATTGGTGGCTAAGATTGTGGGTTATCTTCTTCTTGTCTCATGTAATCGACACTCTTACTCTCTAACTCACACTGTGTCTTACTTGTGGACAGGAAGTCAGTTTCTCTATTCAGTCTTTACAACAATTTACATCATATACCTTTCTAATAGGCAAAACAATAAAAACAAAATTTGGGGAATGCTTCTTTAACACCCCTACTGAATTTGAATGTATATGTCAGAAGAATCCTTTGCATCTCTGCTAGCAAAGTTGCATTGGCAGAAAAGGTTTCAAAATTTGTGGCAGTATTGAAATTGGACCTCCGCTCGTTGATAAAGGGTTGCCTTCTACAATGAGTCAAAATTTCTGCTTCATCCAGCAGATGGACGTTGGTGTGTCAGTTGAGAAACATCTGAGAACAAACACCCTGCAACCAGTTTTAGTTTTTGAAGAACACAAGCTGGTGGTGGCAGCGTTATGGTCTGGGGAAGGTTTTCATGACATTCTCTGGGCCTACTCATCCATATGGAAGACATTCTTAATTCACTGAGGAAGAATAACGTAATAAAAAATAATTCATATGAGTCAGCACTCTGTAGCAAAAAAAAAAAAAACAATTACAGTCTATTAGGAAAGGCACTGTAGCCATACTTGTCTAGAGCCCACCATTAAAAATGTTGTAGTGTTGTGCACTCTACTTGTGCTATGGTTGGTGTGTGTTGTGCATCAACCATATAAAAGGGCTTGCAACAGGAAGAGGAGTGCAAAATGTGGTAAAAACCCTATGTAGGTATAGGAGATCATGTTTTTCCTAAAAATAAAAAAAAAGACCCAGAGGCAGCCAAGAAGGGTTGTGAACCTCGGGACCCTTAATGCTGTGAGAGAAGACTTGAGAGAAGATTCCCCAGCTGGGGATGAGGGATAATCACTGCTTCTCTGGTTCTAAGAAGGTGGCCTGCAGATCAGGGAAAAAAAGGTTGAAGAGGATGTCGGCTGTACCAGTGCCATACAGCGGAATGGGGTCCATTGAGTGTGCCACAGATGGAGTTCAAACATTGTGAGATGCTGAGGCATGGTGTGCAGTAGGAAGCTGTGCCATAGAGATCTGTGGTGGGTGGAGGCAAGAAGACTCTCTGTGATCAGGGCTAGCTGCTATCAGGTCCAGTAGCACACACTCTGGTCGGTACATCACTCCCTGGAAGACACTTGAACTGGTAGGGGCAGGTGGAGTGTAAAGACCCCCTGTAAGTGCTTCAGTGAGAATGGGGCTAAGCTGCATAAGAGGCCCTGGGCTGGATAACACAATTGGGCCAGGAGAAGTCTTCAACATATCCCTGCAACAAGGAGGAGCTGCAATGAATGGGAGAGTCAATCTGCTTCCCCTTTATCAGTTTGTGAATATGTTATTAAAACGGCCATGTTTGCTGTGATGCTGTGAACTCAGGAAAAAGTTTAGTTTGGTGCATACTGAATTTCCTGTGTCTGTCATTTATTCATTGGCACCCAAAGATCCTGCAGGGGGTGTCAGCCCATTTGGTGTCCCTACCCCCCACATTATATTAGCTCAGAAGAGTACAGAAACAACATATCAAAATCTCCCATACACATTACTATTATGTGCCTCTGTGCGTTTACTCTTTCATTGACAATATGCATCCAGACAGAGAGAAGGTTCTTTCTCTTGCACCTGTGGAAAGGCACGCGCAAGCAGCGAGTTAGCCCTCATCATTATTACAGCCAATCTACTCCATTGTCTCCATTAGAATTGTGTTTTTTTCAATTAGAAATTATGCTGGTCTATAGTACACAGTATTCATACTACAAGATCTAGTACATGGCTGTGCTTTTGTACAGTGCTGTACCATTTTCCTATCAATTTAACTTAATTCAGTCAATGTATGAAATTGCTTCTATCGTCATTCTCATTTTTTCCCTTGCTTCGAGAAATGGGAGCAACATTACTTTAAATAATAGATCTCTGACTGCGATACTCTATTTACTTACTTTTAGCATGAGATTAATTAGTAATCAGTCAGAGTTGTGCTTTTTATGCCACCTTTGACCTTGATTGCAATAATGATCCAGCGCTAAAGACACAGCTGGCACAGTATTATAAGAATTGAAGCTTTAAAAAATACGAATAAATTACCATTTTTTCCTCTTAGAAAGCAAGACCATTTTGTCATTTTCTTTGCAAAAGAAAAAAAAAAACTCGGGAAACATTGGTCTCTTTGTTGTTCCTTTTTGTAGACAGGCTAAGTAGTATAGCAGTGTACATCTGTGTAATTTTTCTTCTTTTTTGCAAGTACTCTACACGCTTTGCAGCTGAAACTATCACGATAGCCCAGTGCATTGGTATACAATCAGATGAGACCCTAACTAGAAACAACTTTCTCAAAAAAATGATTCTCAATTTCATTTGCTTTTATCTGTGACAGTACAGCTTTAGTTTAAGTCTGCCTATTTCATTCAGGGGATAAAAGGATTTAAAGCACTTGCAAGCAGATATCACCCACATATGTAACATATTCCCTGTTCATTTTAATTTCGGGTGGTACTAGTTGATATGCTCATGAAAATTCTTCGGCGCTGGACCATTTCTTCTCCATGCTTAGCGATTAAAGCTTCCGTTTCTATCTTTGCTTTACTTACTGTAGATTATTGTACACCACGTTATATAATTTTGTGGTACTATATACCCCTGCTGAAGCATCACTCAATAATGGGTATAAACTAATATATTTTTTAGAAAATAATCTTGGTAAAATACTGGAAGAGGAATGAATTTAGAGAAACCG
Source organism: Bufo gargarizans (assembly GCF_014858855.1). Lineage (NCBI taxonomy): Eukaryota > Metazoa > Chordata > Amphibia > Anura > Bufonidae > Bufo > Bufo gargarizans. The sequence continues at coordinate 215,407,996 of NC_058082.1, read as the reverse complement.
GTGAAAGGATAATGTAAACCTAGTAAAATATTTCAGCAGGGTGATAGATAGCATCCATTTATAAATAATTATTCAAGAAAGACTTGGAGACAGAAACAAAAAGGGGGGGGGGGGAATTGTGGGGTTTCGCTCTGGTAGACAGGATTAGTGGACGCAGTATAGAGGCAACAACAAGTTCTTTGGATCAAACAGTCCAGTATTTTATTCACACTTTAGGCAAGTGACAAAACAAGAAGTCATAATCAAGCAAAAAGTCACCTTGCGGTGTTGGTGGTAACCACACCACACCATGCAGCAATTCTGCCTCAAAGAGTCAATGACCATAATAGCACCAACCTGTTTTCATGCCAAACAGGTAGCAAGCCTTCATCCAGACACAAGGCTCCCAGATCCCAACACAGAGACATCACTTCTGAGCCCAGCTGCCTATTTAAGGACAGCCAGGTGCTGCCAAAACACGGACTCGCACTTAAAATCCGGTCTGGTATTTGACCTCACCTGGCTGTAAATCAGCCCAGCAGCACATGCTCTGACAAAACCTCTCACTGTGTCACATACACCCCTTTGTTCAACCCTGAGGGGGTGAACACACGCCAGACAGTGTACCCGGGACAGGGCATCCGTGTTTTCCTGTAACTGGCCTGCCCTGTGTTCCACCGAAAATGTTTTGTAGGGAGAGAAACCATCGGGTGTCCCGGGCATTTCTGTCCTTGGCCTGGCTCATCAACTTGAGAGGGGAGTGGTCAGTCAACAGGCAGAATTTTCTCCCCAATACATAATAGCGGAGAGATTCTAGTGCCCACTTGATAGCCAGGCACTCTCTCTCCACTATACTATATTAGGTCTGGGCTGGGGTGAGCTTACGGCTTAGAAAGACAACGGGATGCTCTTCCCCGTTGACTTCCTGAGACAGTATAGTACAGTACTTCGGAGGCATTGGTCTGTACTATAAACTCCCTTTTCGGGCGTCACCAAAACCGGGGACCCGCACAGGACCAACTTCAAAGTGGAGAAAGCCTCTTCAGCCCAATCATCCCAGCAAACCATCATTGACTTGTGCCCCTTCAAGAGTCCTGTCAAGGGCACGGCTAAAGTAGCAAAGTGGGGAGCAAACCTCATGCAATAGCCCACCATTCTCAGGAATAACTTTATTTGCCTAGTGGTGACAGGTCGGGGCCAATTCCGTATCACCTCTATTTTGTTCACTTGGGGTTTGATGACTCCGCGCCCAATGACATACCCCAGGTACTTAGTCTGTTTTAACCCTATCGCACTTTTTTGGGGTTAGCTGTTAGTCCAGCCTTCCGAAGGGAGTCCACTATGGCCTTTACTTTGGGCAGGTGACTTTCCCAGTCGGTACTGTGTATGACAATATCGCCCAGATAAGCCGAGGCGTACCGCCGATGTGGACGAAGCACAATCTCCATTAGACGTTGAAAAGTGGCAGGGGTGCCATGCAGACCAAAGGGTAAGACCTAAGGTGGCAGAACGCCTGGGTCCACAATCTGTGTCTGCGGGTCACACCACTACCTCCTCTTCCCCTGTGTTACGTGCTGACCAATCCCCGGTCGAAGGCGCAGGCCCGGATGCCTCCCGTCCTGCACCTGGACATTCGCAAGCACCATCAGCGACCACATCCACTTCCATACCCCAGGCATTTGAATGCAAGCGCAAATACCCAGCCACCCACCCACAGGCCATAGCACTAAATGCGCAACTTTCCAAATTACTGCCCTGGAAATGTTGCCATTTAGGCTTGTGGACACTGAGGCCTTCCGCAGCCTGATGGCGGCAGCCGTCCCTCATTGCACAGTCCCAAACCGCCACTATTTTTCACAGTGTGCCGTGGCCGCCTTACACCAGCATGTGTCCCGTAACATCACCTGTTCCCTGACCAACGCAGTTACTGGGAAGGTCCACTTAACCACTGACACATGGACAAGTGCTTTTGGCCAGGGACGCTACATTTCCCTGACGGCACACTGGGTGAACATTGTCGAGGCCAGGAGCGAGTCATACCCTGGGATGGCACAGGTGCTACCGATGCCAAGGATTGCGGGCCCTAATTCCATCAGGGTTTCCACCACCACCTACGTTAGTGGCTCCAACCCCTACTTCTCCTCCATCACCTCCTCCTCCACTTCCACCTCAGAATTATCCTCTTGCAGCACCAGTCAGACATCAGTCACAGTGGCGTAGCGTGGGTTGCCCCAACCTGTGGCCATGCCCCTTTTTACAGATAATGTAGTAGATATCACCTGCAGTCCTATGTGACACCACAGATAACACGGTGATAACTCTCTGTGTACAGATAATGTAGTAGATGGGTGTGAACCCCCAGAATTCAGAACACGCACAGTATGAACTGAAGTCTGGGGCCAGGCTGCTACAGTGTGGGCCAAATTCTATATCCACCCTCCCATCACTACAGAACATACCGGGTAATACAGCACACATACCTATTACATCCAGTGATGTCTCCTTTGATGTAGATGTTCTCTTTCCTCCTTTCAGACCAGACCACCATTTTTCAGCCATTTCTCATCTCTGCAGTTTGACAAAAAAATCTTAGTTTCATACTTTTCCATCATCCTACCATCCCCAATACTCTGCTTGCCGTGCTTCCCAATATCATGCAGCTAGTGCCCTTTAATAATTATTGCCACACAGTGCCCTAAAATAACTATGCCCAGCAAATGGTACTCCTGACACTAATGGTGTAAACATAACGTCCTCCAAAAATAATTGTGGTAAGCTGATACTGTGCCAAGGTGCCCTCACAGTAATAGTGCTCCCAAAAGTCCCACCAGTAGGAATAATTCTCTGCTAGCGCACACATGGTAGTAATAGTGCTCCTACAGTGCCCCCAACATGTCCCCTCTGTGCCCCAGAAGTAATAATGCTCCCATAGTGCCCATACTAGTAATCATGTTCCCCCTAGACCCCTAGTAGTAATAAAGACCACCATAATGCCCCCTAGTAGTAATAATTCTCCTTATAATGCCCCCAGTTCAGCTAATGTCCCCATAGTGCCCCCATAATGTGCCAGTATAAAATACCCCAATAGTGCTCCTCTCCCATTTCCTCTTAGTGCCCCCCATAATGTACCAGTATAAAATGCCCCATATATAGTACCCCAGTAGAAGCCCTCACCCATAATTTGCAAGTATAAAATAACCCTTCTTAGTGTCCCCGTAGATGACCCAATAGTACTCCTCTCTCGCCTTCCCCATAGTACCCACCATAATGTGCCTCAGTATAAAATGCTCCTAAACAGAGCCCACCATATAAAATACTCCTTCTTTGTGGCCTCAGTAAATGGCCCCACAAATGTGCCAGTAAGAAGTGCCCCCATAGTGCCACCCAATAATGTGCCAGTAAAAAGTGCCCCCCATAATGTGCCAGTAAGAAGTGCCCCCATAGATGCCCCCACAGTGCCCCCAATAATGTGGCAGTAAGATGTGCCCCATAGATGCCCCCAATCATGTGCCAGTGAGAAGTGCCTCCCATAGATGGCCCCCCAATCCTGTGCCAGTAACAAGTGTACCATATAAAAAAATAAACACTTATACTTACCTTCATGGCAGAGATGCAATGCAGGCCTCTTCCGGCCTGTGTCCCGCACTGTATGGCTCAGGCGGCTCAATGGCGTCATCGCGCCGCCTTCACCGACCTCTGATAGGCTGCAGGCACTAGGCCTGCAGCCTATCAGAGGAACGGGAAAAGGAGACACCTGTCTCTCGCCCGTAATGTTTTAGAGGATCACCAGCAGGCCCTTGCTCCTAATGTTTTTGAGGGTTACCAGCAGGCCATCAATCATCAGTTTTTAAGGGTGTATGATGCCCTCCTTTATGTTTAATAAAGTGTGTATTGGAGTACCAGTTCCTTGTAATTTTTTGAAGCCCTTTCACTTAGTGCATAGGCTTTATGAGTGTAGGAGTCCCACTACCTGAACAATTGTACCACAATGTGAATGAGGCCCTCCATTATGTGATATACAGGTTGTATCGGAGTGCCTCTTCCTTGTCATCTTTGGCAGCACTTGCACTTTATATACAAGTAAATATACAGAAAAGAATGTTTCCTAATAAGTTTTCCTCTAAAATCGATTTCATCTTCAGTTTTATGCATATTATTGTCAGTCTGTAAAAGTGGCGTACTACTCGGACAACATCGTTTCCAGCAGCGACCTGGGAGTCCAAGATGCATCCAGGCATCCTCCCATGCTGTTCCCGAACTATTTCAGTGGTGTCTCCAAAAATGTTTGACCTTTTCCTATGAACCAGACACCCTCCCCTCTTCAGAGCAGGGGGTGCCTGGTTTAAGCTCGGGTTCTCCCATTGACTTCCATTGTGCTCGGGTACTCACTCTGAGGTGTTCGAGCAGAGCACTCAAACACCCGAGCACTTTGGTGCTCGATCAACACCCCTACCACCGGCCCTTCGGTCTCAGGTTCCCAGGGTTCTGATATCCCCCCTGAGCTGGGCCACTCTGCTAGGGTTACCCCTGTCTCATGGGTATCAGTCACTCTCATAGCAGGCCACAGTGCCGACAAGCCTGGGAAGTCTCTCCCTATTATGAGTTCATAATGTAGATTTTTGGCGACAGCCATCTCGTGGGTCCATCTACCGGTCACCGTAGTTAGAGACACCAGTGCGGTGGGGTAGTCTTTTAAGTCTCCGTGGATGCTCATCACCCCGACTTTACGGCCAGTATACTCAGTGGACCGCACCAGGGTAGCCCTTACTAGGGTCAACAGACTCCCTGAGTCCAGCAGAGCCTCTGCCAGAGTGTCTCCCTCTTCCACCTGGCACAAGTGATCTAGAAACTCTGGGGTACCTGTTGCACATAGCCTCCTAGCATATAGCGACTGACGGTAGCCATAGTTAGTGTCCATGGGCTCAACCTGATGGGGACAGTCAGCCCTTACATTGCCAGGCTCCTGACACCGCCAGCAGACTATTGGAGCCAGGTCTGCCGTGGGCACATCACTGGTGGGTTTTATTGGCTTAAATCTCCGGGCCTGGGGTGTAGAGTTCCAGGGTTTGCCGACCACCCTCCCGACAGAACCCTCCTTTAGATTCCTGGAAGCCTCATAGCATTCCACCAGGTCCACCATCTCAAGGGCATTGCCAGGAGACCCCTGACCGATCCAGTGCTGGAGAGGGTATGGCAAATCCCTCCAGAACATATCGGCTAACAGACGACCCAGCATAGCAGTGGGACTCAGCACGTCAAGCTGTAGCCATTTTTGCAAGAGGTGAAGTAAGTTATAATACTGGGGTCTTGCAGGCTCAGCTGGGTTGAACCCCCACTGATGTACCCGCTGGGCCCAGACCAACACATTCACCCCCAGTCTTGCCAGAATCTCACCCTTGACTTTCTGGTAGTCGGCCGCTTAATAGTCCGGCAAGTCGAAATACACCCGCTGAGAATCGGATGCCAGAAACCGAGCGACAACCTCAGCCCACTGGTCACAGAGTAGCTTTTTCCTGATGGCCATTTTCTCATACATAGGTAGGTAGGTTTCGATGTCGTCTGCGGGGGTCAACTTAGCAACTGGTTAGTCTACTGCTGCTTATTAGCCTGGCATTGCTGCAGGTTTGTCTCTCGCTGCTGCAGATTAGCCTCCATAAGGGCCTTCACAACAGCCTCCATTTTGTCGTGGGGCATTGGTTGTAATACAGCTGGTTTAATGTACGACATACAACCGTGCCTGAAAAATGCAGAAACCAAAAAAATCTGCGTTCATGTCTGCCTCACTGTTTTTGCCCGCATCCTCCACCAGTTGTGGGGTTTCACTCTGGTAGACAGGATAGGCGGACGCAGTATACAGACAACAACAAGTTCTTTGGATCAAACAGTTAAGTGTTTTATTCACACTTTAGGCAAGTGACAAAACAAGCAGTCATAATCAAGCAAAAAGTCACCTTGCAGTGTTGGTGGTAGTTCACACCATGCGGCAATTCTGCCTCAAAGAGTCCTTAAGCATAGCAGCACCAACCTGTTTTCATGCCAAACAGGTAGCAAGCCTTCATCCAGACACAAGGCTCCCAGATCCCAAAACGGAGACCTCGCTTCTGAGCCCAGCCCAGCAATTTTTTTATGTGATTGCAACTTTTTCAGTTGCAATTGACATTTTTACACTGCCCTTGCCATTTTCCTTAAAAAGGGGCGTGTGAGGGTGGGGTACGGGCACAGCCATCAGCCTTGGCACATTCATCAATTTATGCCAGAAGCTGGTATAACTAATGACTGAATGTAGATTTTATTCTGGCGCAGACTGCCAGAGCCTTAGCATAAATTACTTTCAGTGCAGATGCAATGTAGGCCCCATCAAGACCAGCACAGCACCCGTCGGTCTTGATAAATCAATTCTTTTGTCTAGGGTGCTACACCATATTTGAGAAAGTAATTTTATGGTATCCAAAGACAGGCAACGGGTGGAACCATAGGAATTTACTAGTAGGTAGATGTATGGACCACAATAGAAACGTTAAGTAGCAGTCATCAACTTTTATAGCTTTAGACATCTCATGAAAGCTGCACTCCATGTATGATTAAAAGTAATTTTTTGATCATGTGAGTTAAAGAGAACCTGCCACTACGAGATGCAACGTAATTTGCAGCAGCATCTTAAAGGGCAAGAGAAATTGCAACAGCAAAACTTGTAATTTATACATTTAAAATCTCAGCTTTTTCTTAATTCATTTGTACAAAGGAACCATTTTATCAGTGACTGATAGCTACAGTACCTATGTATACACACTTACACACAGAATGCTATCAAACACTGATGAGATGACTCTTATGTACAATTGAAATCAGCAGAGATTTAAAGGGGTTATATGGGTTCAGAGCTTTACCTGGACATATCCCCTTCTCCACCCAGGCAGCCCCTCTGAGATAATATCGCACAGGGCAAAGGCTTTTAGTTTACATTTTTACACTGCTAGGCGGAAGCTTCCGCCTAGTAGTGTTGTCAATAACGTCACCAGAACTAATAGGCAGGCTTTAGCGCTGCCCTAGCTGTTTTACAGGCTAGGGCAGCGCTAACGCCCACCCATTAGTGCCAGTGATGTCATCAGGCTCACTGCCAGGCGGAAGCCTCCACCCCTCCAGACACCGCATCTAATGAAAAAGCCCTTGCCCTGCACAATTCATAAATTTAAAGTTTTCTGAATCTTTTCCCTGAAAACTATAGATCAATCTGCTCAGTTCCTCCTGCTCTATAACATACTGCCTGCAGATTGTATTGCATTTTGTGATGACAGGTTCTCTGTAAATTTGTGCTGTGCATAGTACTGAAATATAAATTTAAAACACCGGGGGGGGGGGGGGGTAGAAACGGCGTTATAATTTTTTTTATTTTTGCTATAGCAATCAGGCCCAATCATGCGGTGCTTTTGGAAAGTGAAAACTGTATTGCGATTGGTTCTTTGGACAACAAAGACTCTTTTAGGAGGTTTTCATAAATCTGCTGCCATGTGTTCCTACAGCAACAATACTGATTGACCAAAATAGCAGTGCCCAAACAAAGTGTAATATTATGTTCTTCCTCTTTAAATCCTCTTGGAATGTATGAATACATTGACAACTCCATGTTATCATTGCCTTTGGGTCAAATTATAATTTACCCGGTTATCAGGAGTGGCTAAAAGGTTAAATGTAACATCACTGGCTTCTAGAATGGCTTACGACATAATTATAATAATACTAGTGGTTTTGTGAAGTTTGGTTAATTATAGTATACAGTAACCAATAGTCCCTGTTGGTGTTTTAAATAAATGCATACTTGCTAGCTTTAAGTAGTTGGGCTCAGGGAGTGATCTGATTAGGTGCAAGCCACCCAGTTTTTTCAGGGCACAGCCATGCCCTTTTTCTCGGAAGGTCCTTCCCCTTTTTGTGGTGCATCACACCTCTTTTAATAACGTATCACACCCCCTCAGAACATGTATGGACGCTGGGGCCACATCTAATGACACAGCATCCTGGCACCACATACAATTAGAGCTCATAGAGGAGAAAGCAGAGCTCTATGACCTGTGTGGGAGATTTGCAAGCTCCTCCTGGAGTCTAGGAAGTCTCCCCTTGTTTGGGAGCCTCCCGGACGATCTTGGAATGTTGATAAGTATACATAAATGTAATTGTCTAGGTTGGTTAAAGTCAAAATTATGGCCAGTACGGGCAGCATAGGGTGGTTTAGGGAAAGCTCCAGGTTTACATGCACCCTAGGGTGGTAAAGTCACAGCACAGTTAGCCCTGGCATTCTTCAACTTCTTTCATTTACCCGGCATACCATACACCCATCGTGGTACCAGTGATGTTTTTGTCATGGGTCTTGCTGTGCTTTGGTTGTTTGTAAAAAATTACAAATACATTTTCTTGTCATGTCAACTGCTGGCTCTTATCATCCCATAGAAGTGGTGGTCCCACATTTGAACCCATGCTTACCTTACCTGTCTGTGCTCCTGCGGTGTCTTGCCACGATATGGTCGGCGGCTCAGGCGTTGCTTTGTTGCTACGGAAACAAGGTCATCCCTCTGACAGGGTGACCTATCAGGAAGCTAGAATGCTGGACGAATCATGCTCTGTGCTGTTGGCACATGCCTCCTGAGGAGGGCTATTTATACAGCCAACTGCTGGCAGGTTTTCTAAGGCTACTTTCACACTTGCAGCAGAGTGATCCGGCAAGCAGTTAGTCTTAAAAATTGAAATGCCGGATCCGTCTTTCTGGTGTCATCTGGCAAAACGGATCCGGCATTTATTTTCTTCACCTTTTTATCGGCCTGCGCATGCGCAGACCAGAAGGACATATCCGGCACTAATAAATTCCTATGGAAAAAAATTCAGGCAAGTCCATTTTTTTTGCCAGAGATAAAACCGTAGCATGCTGCGGTTTTATCTTTTCCCTAATCAGTCAAAACGACTGAACTGAAGACATCCTTATGCATCCTGAACGGATTACTCCCCATTCAAAATGCATGGGGATATACCTGATCAGTTATTTTCTGGCATTGAGCCCTTTTGACGGAATTCAGTGCCGGAAAAGAAAAATGCTAGTGTGAAAGTACCCTAAGGGTCCTTTCACACTAGCGGCAGGACAGATCCGACAGGCTGTTCACCCTGTCGGATCCGTCCTGCCGCTATTTCGCCATGCCACCGTACTGCCGCTCTGGCGCATCACGGCAGTGCGCGGTGAGAGGCCGCCGGACTAAAAGATCGGACATGCGCTGCGGTGATGGGAATACTATGGGTAAGAAGGCAGCCTGTTGCTTTGCAGAGGCATCGGGACTTGCCTTCAATGGAAGCCCCAGGCCGGGTCTCCTAGGCAACTGTTAGTGTATTACTGTACACTCTATAATACACTAACAGGCAATGCCTTACAATACAGATTTATTGTAATGCATTGCAGAGGGGATCAGACCCCCAAAAGTTTAAGTCCCAGAGTGGGACAGAAATAAAGTAAAAAATAATTTAAAAAAAGTAAAAAATAATGTGTTTTTAGCAATAAAAAAAATAAAGTTTCAAGTAAAAAAAAAGTCTCTTTCCTCTGATTTTATAATAAAAATATTAAAAAAAGAAAAAATGCACATATTAGGTATCACCACATCTGTTATGACTATAAATATATCACATAATCTACCCTATCAGATAAACACCGTAAAAGCCATTTTGTCACCTTGAATCACAAAAAGTGCAACACCAAACGATCAAAAAGTCATATGACCCTCAAAATAGTACCAATCAAACCGTCACCTGATCCCGCAAAAAATAAGCAACTACATAAGACAATTACATATAACAATTAGGGCTCTCAGAATATGGAGACACTAAAATATTTTTATTGTTTCAAAAATGCTTTATTGTTTTGAAGTGAAATAAATAAAAAATATAGACATATTAGGTATTGCTGCTTCTGTAACAACCAGCTCTATAAGAATATCACATGACCTAACCCTTCAGGTGAACACTGTGGAAAAAAAAACATTTTTTGTCACCTTACATCACTAAAAGTGTAAAACTAAGCAATCAGAAAGTCCTTTGCACCCCAAAATAGTACCAATCAAACCATCACCTCATCCTGCAAAAAATGAGCCCCTACATAAGAAAATCACCCCAAAATATATAAAAATGATGGCTCTCAGAATATGGAGACATTAAAACATAATTTAAAAAATAAAATGCTTTTATTGTGTAAAACTTAAATTAAAAAAGTATACATATTGGGTATTTCCGCATCCATAACACCTCAGATGAACATCGTAAAAATTTTAAATAAAAACTGTGCCAAAACAACAAATTTTTTGGTCACCTTGCCCCATAAAGTGTTATATTGAATAATCAAAAAATCATATGTACCCAAATATGGTACCAATAAAAACATCAACTCTTCCTGCAAAAAACGAGCCCTTGCACAAGACGATCGACAGAAAAATGTAAAAAATATGGCGTTCAGAAAAGAAACATAAAAACATATTTTTTTCAAAAATGCTTTATCGTGTAAAACTGAAAGAAACAAAACAAGTAGACATATTTGATATTGTTGTATCCGTAGTAACCTGCTCTATAAAAATAGCACATGATCTAACCTGTCAGATGAACATTGTAAAAAATAAAAACTGTGCCAGAACAGCCATTTTTGGTTACCTTGCCTCACAAAAAGCGTAATATAGAGCAACCAAAAATCATATGTACCCCAAAATAGTATCAATAAAACTGTCACCTTATCCGGTAGTTTCCAAAATGGGGTCACTTTTTGGGAGTTTCTACTGTAGGGTGCATCAGGGGGTCTTCAAATGGGATATGGTGTCTAAAAACCAGTGCAGCAAAATTTGACTTCTAAAAACCTTCTGCACCCTGCCATGTGCCCTTACATCAGTTTACCATGTGGGGTGTTTCTGTATACTGTAGAATCAGGGTAATAGATATTGAGTTTTCTTTGGCTGTTAACCCTTGGTGTGTTACAAAAAAATGGATTAAAATGGAAAATATGCCAAAAAAGTTAAATTCAAAAATTGAATCTCCATTTTCCTTTAATTCTTGTGTAATACCTAAAGGGTTAACAAAGTTTGTAAAAATCGGTTTTGAATAACTTGAGGGGTGTAGTTTCTAAAATGTGGTCATTTATGATTGGTTTCTACTATGTAAGCCTCACAAAGTGACTTCATAACTGAACTGGTCATTAAAATGTGGGTTTTGGAAATTTTCTTAAAAATTTTAAGAATCTCTTCTAAAATACTAAGCCTTCTAACGTCCTAAAAAATAAATAAATGACATTTTCAAAATGATGCCAACATAAAGTAGACAAATGGGGAATGTTAAGTAACTATTGCAAATTTTGATAAATTTAGCCTTTTTTTTTATAAATAAAGGTGAACCATGTAGACAAATTTACAGCTCTCATGAAGTACAATGTGTCATGAGAAAACAAGCTCAGAATGGCTTGCAAAATGATTAGCACATAAAGTGACAAAAAAAAATGGCCTGGGCAGGAAGGTGAAAACTGGCCTGGGGTAGAAGGGGTTAAAGCGCCCCACAGAGAATTTAGTATGTAAGAGATTGCAATAGTGTTTTGGGTAGTTTCTCCTCCTCTGCTATACAAGGAAACGACACAGCACTCAAATGAAGAGCAGAGAGCAGCAACAAGCGTGCCTTCTGCCAGACTTTGCCAGGTGCTGACGCTGGACATGGGGTGGTTAATGGATTAATTATCATTTCATTAATTTTTGAGTGGTGGATAATTATAATATCCCTGATCATCTAAAGTGGTTTAGTAGGTTTAGAGACTACTTTTCAAATTTCCGTTCGTTGTGCCCCATGGGCTAGAGTGGTTACATGGTTAATTATCTTATTCTTGGTGGTTTTGGGAGACTTGCAGATTGATCTTCATATCCCTATAAGTCTATGGTGATTTAGAGATTAATAATCATATCCTTGTTGGTCTAAGGCTGTTTGAGGTTTAATTACAACATTCAACACATCCCTACTGCTCACCCTGCCAAATTAAGAAATTACGCAGATTTTAATTTTTTTTTTTGTCAATAAGTGAATTTATAGTATTGGCAGCCCCATGGTTCCTATGTCTGTGTGCTGTATCGTTTGATTTAGTTAATAATATATTTTATACAGAGATTGATAGAATAATGAAAATGTCAAAATCAGCTAATATAGAGAGCCATCGTACATCACTAGGAATTTATCAGGTTTAGGAATCACAGCTCTAACCAAGGTCGCATAAAGGATTTTTGACTTGAGATAGGTGAGACAGATTGTACTGAGATGCATTGGTAATTTTAATATGAATTCTATGACTATTTTTTAAAATTTTAGAACCTGACACTCATTGGTTTATTGTTAAATGTAAAATTGCACGTTTGTGATTTTTTTTTTATTGTACATATAAGAATTTTAGTCACATCAGTATAAAACTATGGAGCTCTATTACCCAGAATTCTCATCATTATTAATTCATTATCCTAACTGAAGGGCTTATACTACCAATAAAAGCATGACCCTTATAACAGACTTTGGTCCTAAATGGTTAAAATATAAAAGTGGTAAGAGACTGGTGGACAAACACCTCCTTTAAAGGGAATCTCTTAGCTCCAAAACACCTCCAAACGCATTGTATAAGTAAAATTGAGGCGAATATGTCATTTTTATCTTCAGACTGCATTGAGTGGACTTCTCCTTGAGTCCTCTCCATTCTGTGCATGAGCTCAGGAATCCTCCCAATGCATTTTACAGCTGGTGAGTATGAAGATAAAAATGACATAACCGGACTTGACGTCACTTACACCACACACTGCTTACTATAGTTTGGAGGGTCTTTCAGAGCCGACAGATTCCCTTTAAGGGGTTCTCTCTTGATAAAATATTAAGTTTCTCTGTTAGCTCATACAAAACATAGCCACACTGTTGCCTGGGGAGCATGTTCTTTCAAGGCCGGGGGAGAGGTCATGGTCGCTGAGCCAATAGGAAGTGGCACTGCCGGCCTGCGTGCGTGGACATTGGACATCACTTTAAACAGCATATTTAAACAGGTTGTTGACAGCTGCAAGTGTTTGTGATTGGTGTTTCTTTGCCTCATTAGCGACCTCGGTATATATATATTTGGACTCCTGACCTTGGCTATCCCTTTGACCCTGCTTTTGGATTCTGATATGGCTCTGTGAGCTCTCCTGGTGTTGACCCTGGCTTGGTATTGTTTCTGGTTCTTGGAATCCATTTTGGCTTGGTGGACTCTCCTGGTATTAACTTTGGCGCTGTATAGTTTCTGATCTTTGTCTGCTGTTTTGGTCCTGTTGTGCTTCTCCTGGTTGACATCTGGTCCGGCTGGTTTCTCCCTGCTCGTCAGTGTTTCTGTATCAGTTGTACCTGTCTGTCTCTACATTTATTATTTTCTTCCCAGCTATCTATTCCCTTTTAGGTACCATCATCTAGTTAGGAAGGGACGGTTGTCCAGTTGTGGGCCGTCATCTAAAACTAATTGTGCAGACCTCCTGTGTGAACTTCACACTGTACTTTCTTGTACAGCACTTCGATGTGGGGCTGATTGTGAGTGTAGCAGGAGCTGCTCTCTGCTACACTGGTAAGTGGGTAGCACGACATTGTTCTCCCTCAACCTCCAATCCCCGGCTGTTGAGAGCGGACCACAGTATCCTCTACAGCAGGGATGCTCAACCTGCGGCTGTTGCAAACGGCGACTCAGATGCGGACCAAAACAACGGCCGTGTGCATGAGGCCTAAAGGTGTGACCTGGAAGATGCTGCAAATTCCTGTATGCAGCTAGCTAGCTAGAATTAAAGGCGAGTGGCACTAGCTATGAGGATATGCCACCTTAGGGGCCTAGATAGGGCAAAGACACAGCTGAGCACCACAGAGGGGAGGGAGACGGAGCATAGGGGTAGCAAAAAGCTACCTAGCCAATGCATCCTAAAAGCTGCTGGGACCTGTATACAAGTCTATGACCAAGACCAGCCAGTGTCAACTACAACATGCAGAAGCAAATAATAGTGGCCAATATTTTGTGCAATACTGTGTGTCATGAGAAAGGGGATACCATAACTGTGGAAGGAAAGATCATAGTGAATATGGTGTTTGTGAGGATGGAGATGCCTTAACCTGCAATAGCCTGTTTGAGACTAATGTGTGGGGTCAGTGAGAGACTGTGGCACTAACCGCAGAACAAGGGGGATCAGGTTAAATGCGTGAACAGGACCTTATGTCCGGGTTTGGCTCTGAACCCAGACAATCCCTTTAATCCTGTAGCCATATCTGTGTCTGTAACAAAGAGAACATTTTTAATAACTTTGGCAGGAACTAAGGTACTGTACATCACATGTAAGCACAAATTCGCTATCAGATACATATGTCACGTGCACCCCATGAGATTTAAAAATATTGACTTATTTCCAAGATGGAGGCTTTCAAAATGGCCACCATGTTGACCACTGCCCCTGCCGGATTTGCGCCTTTCACCTTAGCAACATACCACACAGGATCACATTCCCAACCACCTTTTTCCGTTTATTCAGGTGGCTCCACACTTTTGGACCACCAGTATGGATGCCAGGATATCAGGATTTTCAGGATTTTCAGAGTGACAGCAAATCTAATTTCCCTTTAGTAACTAGCTAACGTGCACACACAAACAGAATACCAATAACATATATAACACGATTATATTAGCTGTACAAAATGGATGATTTTATTCAAAGTATCTAACAAATGACTACCCCCTCCTCAGTAGTCTTTTTGCTTTTCATTTAAAATGTCTTATTTATTTTATATGACAGGTATAAAAGGAATGCTACTCAGTCAGGCAAAGGAATATACATTTAACAATAGTGACAGTTAATAATTTGGCTTTGAGATTACCTGGCAGGTACATCATGAAGTAATCATACTGTAATTGCAATAGACAGTGTCTTTCCAACAAAGAAAAATAAATTAAAAGAAAGATAACGGGAAGAAAAAAAACACCTCTGATTGCTCCAGGACAGAATTTCTATCTTGACTGAACAGTAATAAATCTGTCATTACTTCATATATAAAACTTATGATTGGGGAAGTCAGTTAATATATTAAATGGTAATGTAAAATATTACATTTATCTTTTTTACACAAGTTACTGGAAGGAAGGAGTGAATGGTGACGCAAACTGTTGAAATAGGATCAGAAAGATTAGTACTTTAATACAATGCATAAAGCGGCAGGCAAGTACCTAATAAGTTACTTATTAAGTCTATAAACCTATATTAAAGGGAATGTAGCACTAAATTCTTATTCACTAATCAAAAACAGATAGTGAAACATATTCCTTTTTTGAAATATGATTTTATTTTCTGATTGCAAGTTTTGATTTTATTTTCTGTATATGATTACGAGGCTGCCATTTTGACTGTGCGACTGGTAACAGCGTTTAGAGACATGCTTTACAGCTGCCACCTGGGTCATTGACAAAAAACACTGGAGGGGACTCATTGACTTGTGATCTCTGCAGAAGTCATTGTGCAAGTAGGTGTGCCAGTAAGGCTACTTTCACACTAGCGTTCATGGGTCCGTTCGTGAGCTCCGTTTGAAGGAGCTCACGAGCGGACCCAGACGCCTCCGTCCAGCCCTGATGCAGTCTGAATGGAGCGGATCCGCTCAGACTGCATCAGTCTGGCGGCGTTCAGCCTCCGCTCCGCTCGCCTCCGCACGGACAGGCGGACAGCTGAACGCTGCTTACAGCGTTCAGCTGTCCGCCTGGCCGTGCGGAGGCGTGCGGATCCGTTCAGACTTACAATGTAAGTCAATGGGAACGGATCCGCTTGAAGATGAGCCCATATGGCTCAATCTTCAAGCGGATCCGTCCCCCATTGACTTTACATTGAAAGTCTGAACGGGTCCGCTCAGGCTACTTGCGCACTTGCGAAATTTTTCTAAGTTATTAATGCAGACGGATCCGTACTGAACGGAGCCTCCGTTTGCATTAATATGATCGGATCCGTTCAGAATGGATCCGATCAAGCGCAAGTGTGAAAGTAGCCTAAGAAGCGCTGTTTCCCAGAAATCACCTGCTCGCTAACGGAGGGGACCGCTGTTATGACATGCAGCGATTTCCTCCGCAGAATGGGGAGGAGCGATCACTATACCATCGCTTGTTCCCCATGCTGTACAGTGGTTTGCCAGTGGCAGATCATAATCAGAAAGCACAATCTGCCAACGGCAAATCCTGCAATATGATCGCTATACGAATGCCCGTTAGCAATCATCGGACAGAAAATCTGCCCATGTAATACACTTTTAAAGGGGTTATCTGACCCCTGTAATGCCCCCTATATGCCCAGGCCCCTCACACACAACGTGCTTACCGGCTCCCCGGCATCCGCATTGCTCCTGGTCCCCGCACAGCCACTGCTGCTTCTCCCTGTGCCCTGGTGACATCCGGCATCGTGGGGGGGGGTCAGCCAAAGGCAGATGGTGATGGGGACGAGCCTCCTAAGCATCATGGATGATGCTAGGGAGGCTCGTCCCCTCACCCCCTGTTATTGGCTGCCCCCCCAACGGTGGATGTTTTCATCTGAGCATGGGGAGAAGAAGCGACGGCAGTGTGGGGACCAGTAGCGATGGGGAGCCAGGTAAGTACAGTGTGTGTCAGAGTAAGATGCGACCATCAACTTTTCTGAATGGTGGGTCCTGTGTTATCTATATAGGTGTTATCTTTCATTGTCATCCTGCCTGTGATGATACTAAGGTAACTGCTTAAAAGTGATCTCCAAAAAAGAGAAAGTGTCAGCCTATTGTCATAGCCAGGCCCTTATTTCTGATATTTAACCCCTTAAGGACACAGCCCTATTTCACCTTAAGGACCAGGCCATTTTTTGCAAATCTGACCAGAGTCACTTTAAGTGCTGATAACTTTAAAACGCTTTGACTTATCCAGGCCATTCTGAGATTGTTTTTTCGTCACATATTGTACTTCATGACACTGGTAAAATAAAGTCAAAAAAATTATTTTTTTTGAACCAAAAAATACCAAATTTAACAAAAATTTGGAAAAATTTGCAAATTTCAAAGTTCCAGTTTCTCTACTTCTGTAATACATAGTAATACCCCCAAAAATTTGGATGACTTTACATTCCCCATATGTCTACTTCATGTTTGAATTATTTTGGGAATGATATTTTATTTTTTGGGGATGTTATAAGGCTTAGAAGTTTAGAAGCAAATCTTGAAATTTTTCAGAAATTTACAAAAACTCAATTTTTAGGGACCAGTTCAGGTCTCAAGTCACTTTGCGAGGCTTACATAATAGAAACCACCCAAAAATGACCCCATCTAAGAAACTACACCCCTCAAGGTATTCAAAACTGATTTTGAATACATTGTTAACCCTTTAGGTGTTGCACAAGAGTTATTGGCAAATGGGGAGGAAATTTGAGAATTTAATTTTTTTGTCTAATTTTTCATTTTAACCCATTTTTTCCACTAACAAAGCAAGGGTTAACAGCCAAACAAGACGGTATCTTTATTGCCCTGACTCTGCCGTTTACAGAAACACCCCATATGTGGCCGTAAACTACTGTACGGCCACACAGCGGGGCGTAGAGTGAAAGGTGCGCTGTTTGGTTTTTGGAAGGCTGATTTTTATGGACTGGTTTATTTACACCATGTCCCATTTGAAGCCCCCTGATGCACCCCTAGAGGAGAAACTCCCTAAAAGTGACCCCATCTAAGAAACTACACCCCTCAAGGTATTCAAAACTGATTTTACATACGTCGTTAACCCTTTAGGTGTTGCACAAGAGTTATTGGCAAATGGCGATGAAATTTGAGAATTTCATTTTTTTGCCTAATTTTCCATTTTAACCCATTTTTTCCACTAACAAAGCAAGGGTTAACAGCCAAACAAGACTGTATCTTTATTGCCCTGACTCTGCTGTTTACAGAAACACCCCATATGTGGCCGTAAACTACTGTACGGCCACACAGCGGGGCGTAGAGGGAAAGGTGCGCCGTTTGTTTTTTGGAGGGCTGATTTTTATGGACCGGTTTTTTGACACCAAGTCCCATTTGAAGCCCCCCTGATGCACCCCCAGATTATAAACTCCATAAAAGTGACCCCATCTAAGAAACTACACCCCTCAAGGTATTCAAAACGGATTTTACAAACTTTGTTAACCCTTTAGGTGTTGCACAAGATTTAATGGAAAATAGAGATACAATTTCAAAATTTCACTTTTTTGGCAGATTTTCCATTTTAATTTTTTTTTTCCAGTTACAAAGCAAGGGTTAACAGCAAAACAAAACTCATTATTTATGGCCCTGATTCTGTAGTTTACAGAAACACCCCATATGTGGTCGTAAACCGCTGTACGGGCACACGGCAGGGCGCAGAAGGAAAGGAATGCCATACGGTTTTTGGAAGGCAGGTTTTGCTGGACTGTTTTTTTTTACACCATGTCCCATTTGAAGCCCCCCTGATGCACCCCTAGAGTAGAAACTCCAAAAAAGTGACCCCATTTTAGAAACTACGGGATAGGGTGGCAGTTTTGTTGGTACTAGTTTAGGGTACATATGATTTTTGGTTGCTCTATATTACACTTTTTGTGCGGCAAGGTAACAAGAAATAGCTTTTTTGGCAGCGTTTTTTATTTTTTTATTTACACCATTCATCTGACAGGTTAGATCATGTGGTAATTTTATAGAGCAGGTTGTCACGGACGCGGCGATACCTAATATGTATACAATTTTTTTTATTTATGTACGTTTTACACAATGATTTCATTTTTAAAACAAAAAAATGTTTTAGTGTCTCCATAGTCTAAGAGCCATTGTTTTTTCAGTTTTTGGGTGATTATCTTAAGTAGGGTCTCATTTTTTGCGGGATGAGATGACGGTTTGATTGGCACTATTTTGGGGTGCATATGACTTTTTGATCGCTTGCTATTACACTTTTTGTGACGTAAGATGACAAAAAATGGCTTTTTTTACACCGTTTTTATTTTTATTTTTTTACGGTGGTCACCTGAGGGGTTAGGTCATGTGATATTTTTATAGAGCCGGTCGATACGGACGCGGCGATACCTAATATGTATACTTTTTTTTATTTATGTAAGTTTTACACAATGATTTCATTTTTGAAACAAAGAAAATGATGTTTTAGTGTTTCCATAGTCTAAGAGCCATAGTTTTTTCAGTTTTTGGGCGATTATCTTAAGTAGGGTCTCATTTTTTGCGGGATGAGATGACGGTTTGATTGTTACAATTTTGGCGTACATGCGACTTTTTTGATCACTTTTATTACCTTTTTTTGGGAAGTAAGGTGGACAAAATTTCAATTTCATCATAGTTTTTTATTTTTTATTTTTATGGCGTTCACCGTTCGGGTAAAGTAACATGACTGTTTTATAGATCAGGTCGTTACGGACGCGGCGATACCAAACATGTGTAGGGAATTTTATTTTTTTAATTTTTAATCAGTGATAAATGTGTTTTTTGATTTTTACCTTTTTTTCACTTTTTTTTTGACCCAGACCCACTTGGTTCTTGAAGATCCAGTGGGTCTGATGTCTGTATAATACAGTACAGTACAATATATATTGCACTGTACTATATTTTACTTACACTGAACAGATCTATGCTTTCAGCACAGATCTGTTCAGCACCATGGACAGCAGGACGCCTGAGAGGCGTCCTGTTGCCATGGGAACCTTCCCCGTCTGCTCAGTTATGGTCAGAACTGCGCAGACGGGGAAGGGTAAGGACGGGGCTCTGGGGGGGCTGTCTGGGGGCTCTCTCCCTCTCCATCGGGGGGCTGCAAAGGCACTGCAGCCCCCCGATCGGAGAGGGAGGGAGCTCCCTCTTACTGTTAACTTTTTCCATACAGCGGTCCGTACGGACCGCTGTATGGAAAGGGTTAAACGGCTGACATCGCATCACCGATGTCAGCCGTTTATACCAGGGTGCCAGCAATGTGCTGGCACCCTGGTATACCCACTGTACACCAACGATTACGCAATAGGAGGCGGGCGGGGGATCGCGATCCCGCCTGCCGCACCGCCCGCCTCCCGCACCGCCCCCACCGCCCGCAACACCCCCCCTGCACCTCCCACCGGGCTAAAATCATTCAGAGGTGCAGGGGGGGGTGATAAATATATATTTTTGCCACACTAAAGTTTCTGATCGCCGCGGTCAGGGACCGCAGCAATCAGAAACTGCAGAAAGCGCAACAAACCGCAGGTCTGAATTGACCTGCGGTTTGTTGCGATCGCGGACATGGGGGGGTCACGGGACCCCCCCGCGCATTTAGCCGAGGTGCCTGCTCAATGATTTGAGCAGGCACCTTGTTCCGATCACAGCCGGCCGCACGGCAGTGATCGGAACAACACATGACGTACCGGTACGTCATGTGTCCTTAAGGACTCGGGAAACATGCCGTACCGATACGTCATGTGTCCTTAAGGGGTTAAGGAC
The DNA here is from genome assembly GCF_014858855.1 of Bufo gargarizans. Classification (NCBI taxonomy): domain Eukaryota; kingdom Metazoa; phylum Chordata; class Amphibia; order Anura; family Bufonidae; genus Bufo; species Bufo gargarizans. Next base: position 215,387,530 of record NC_058082.1, on the reverse strand, counting down.
TCTGTTTAAAGGTTTTCTAAGAGATGCTATCTTGGAGTACCTCAATAAAAATAAGCAAATAACGCCATATCAGCATGGCTTCATGAGGGATCGGTCATGTCAAACTAACTTAATCAGTTTCTATGAGGAGGTAAGTTCTAGACTTGACAGCGGCGAATCAATGGATGTCGTATATCTGGACTTCTCCAAAGCATTTGACACTGTACCACATAAAAGGTTAGTATATAAAATGAGAATGCTCGGACTGGGAGAAAACGTCTGTATGTGGGTAAGTAACTGGCTCAGTGATAGAAAACAGAGGGTGGTTATTAATGATACACACTCAGATTGGGTCACTGTCACTAGTGCGGTACCTCAGGGGTCAGTATTGGGCCCTATTCTCTTCAATATATTTATTAATGATCTTGTAGAAGGCTTGCACAGTAAAATAGCAATTTTTGCAGATGAAACTAAACCGTGTAAAGTAATTAACACGGAAGAGGGATCTGGATAGATTGGAGGCTTGGGCAGATAAGTGGCAGATGAGGTTTAACACTGACAAATGTAAGGTTATGCACATGGGAAGGAATAATGCAAGTCACCAGTACATACTAAATGGTAAAACACTCGGTAACACTGACATGGAAAAGGACCTAGGAATTTTGGTGATCAGCAAACTAAGCTGTAGAAACCAGTGTCAGGCAGCTGCTTCCAAGGCCAATTAGATAATGGGTTGCATCAAAAGGGGCATAGATGCCTGTGATAAGAATATAGTCCTGCGACTTTACAAATCATTAGTCAGACCACACATGGAATACTGTGTACAGTTCTGGAATGGGGCAACCACAGTACCCTGAAAGGTTATCAACATTAGGGTTATTTACTTTAGAAAAAAGACGACTGAGGGGAGATCTAATAACTATTTATAAATATAACAGGGGTCAGTACAGAGATCTATCCCATCATCTATTTATCCCCCCAGGTCTGTGACTGTGACGAGGGGACATCCTCTGCGTCTGGAGGAAAGAAGGTTTGTACACAAACATAGAAGAGGATTCTTTACGGTAAGAGCAGTGAGACTATGGAACTCTCTGCCTGAGGAGGTGGTGATGGTGAGTACAATAAAGGAATTCAAGAGGGGCCTGGATGTATTTCTGAAGCGTAATAATATTACAGGCTATAGCTACTAGAGAGGGGTCGTTGATCCAGGGAGTTATTCTGATTGGAGTCGGGAAGGAATTTTTTCCCCTTAAAGGGAACCTGTCATGTGGATATTTGATTATAATCTAACAAATGATATACAATCATTAACTACTAAAAAGTGCCTTAGATGTATTCACTTACTGGTGTGACAGATGTGACCTCATAATATACACAGAAAGATGCCGCATGCTAATGAGCTGATTTGAGTCCAGCGTGATGTCATTGAGTCAAGCGTATATTTAATTCAGAGCTATAGCCACCCCCCTGCCCACCTGATGCTGATTCATATGGCAAAAAACTTTCATTCAGCAGCAGGTGGGTGGGGAGAGTCAGGAGCTCATGAATATTCAGGACTCATCATTATCAGCTGGAGCTTTTCAATACAAGATGTTGGCAGATGGACTGGGTCAATTAAAGAAAGTGACCCGGCATTTTGCTAAGAGAATAAGTCACTTATTTATGTTGCCCTTAGTTAGGACACCATAAAACTGGTGACAGGTTCCCTTTAAGTGGGGAAAATTGGTTTCTACCTCACAGTTGTTGTTTTTTTGCCTTCCTCTGGATCAAACTGCAAGATTTCCTGATTGCTTTTAAATATAGATAATCAGTGTCAGACTGTGGTTACTTGGGCCCACCAAAGGAAATTATTCTCAGGGCCCAACCTCTATATCATGAATAAAGGTTAATAGGTTTTGAATAAAAGAAACAGAGTGTAGTGGCAAGTGATTAACCCCAAAGGAAGCTGTAAATCTCCTGGATCTTTGGGGCCTACTATAGCTTCAAAGAATATACTAAATTAGAGGATACCCTGGTTCTCTGTGGGCCAGTCCAACCCTATAGACAATGACATAGAAAATGAAAAATAATCACAAAGTCTTTAGAAATGAGGCAGATTTATTAACCCTATAGCATAAACAAGCTGTCTAGACATGCACCAGATTTATCATAGTGGATTTTACAGTTTATACCACATTGGCATACGTTCTTAGGCTTTCTTGGCTTACTATGGCTTTCTCATGAAGCCAAGGACATTTTTCACTAAACCACACCTCCTTTTCAGACTAGGGACAGAAACCTTCTCTAAACCTAGTTGCACTGAATTTCGCCACTTTCAGGCACAATTTACACAACCTCTCATTAGTAATTGTGGGCAAATATATTTAACACATTCCCTTTAAGGTTTGCACAAGGATATCAAAAACTTAATATTGATCTACAAAGCAACAAATTACCCTCACCTAAGCCCACCCGTCTTTAGCTAAAACATGTGAAAAAGTAGTGTGATATAATATGCAAATACTTCATGATGTGTACAACAAACCATAAACCAAAGGGATTTTCTGACTACCTTAAAATAGGGAACAAATGGGACAATAAGTGCCCGTACCTTATGGTAAGTCACCTGAAAATGCTGACTTCAGTTTGACTGGTCGACTCTCTCATGTATGTTGTCTTGTCTCGACTCTTCCTCAATTGTAGTTGTTGGGGTTTAGCATTCCCAATCCATTGTTTCTACAGGAGATAACTGCTGCCACAGTGGTAGTGGTTTATTCCCCTCTCCCAAATGAAAACACATGCATGCACAGCTCAAGTCAAGCATGCACAAGTATGGGGAGTCAGGAAGAATGGATGTCATCTAAACAACCATTCAGCGTCCAGTTAAAGAAGGTGTGTGGTCACTTTAAAGATGTATTCTCATTTCAGACATTTATTGCACATACATTTGGGTCACTCCTTTGGATGTCTAGAATGGGAATCATTCCAGAACCAACCCCGTCCTACCTCGTCCATTCCCATTGACTACGGCATCCATGTGACATGAGGTGGGCAGGTTTATGGAAACAGCTGAGTTCTCTATGCTGTCCTTTACAGTCAGCATTAGCCCCAGCACAGCTCCTGGCAAGTACACTAAATGTGTGCATAGGGCCCCCATTCACCCATCTTCAGGTTATTATGGGTCAGCATACTTTCTTTTAATGGTGTATGAGCAAAGCAGACTGAACTTTCCTGTACAGTGGCCAATGCAAAAAAACTTTTAAACATTAATGGCTATGCCTTTTTCAGAGATATACGTAGGGGAATACTCCCAAAGTATACGTCTATGTGAAAAGTGCTTTAGTATTCAGCTACTTAATTATTTCTCAGTAAGGTAATTGGAAAAAATACACCATGAAATGTGGCAAGTACATGAACAGAACCAGCAGTTTTGGAGTATCCAGTCATTACTGTAAGATCTTGCATAATCTTCCTTTCAGAAATCTGCACAATCGTATCCGCAGGCTACACTATAAGTACAGGTAGAACTTTCTTTATTTTACGCACTTATATAGCGCTGACATATTCTGTAGCGCTTTACAGACACCATCATGTAATAGTATTCATCATAAACAAAAGCAATAAGACGTTAACAAAGGTATAATATTTAGAGGAAGTGATTCTAGCAAAGCTTTAGATGAGTTAACTGTTTGGAAATTGGATTTTTAAGATGAATGATCATATATATAAAATCTAAAAGGCTTAATCTATTTCTCTTAATTCACTCGGAGCACTTTAAAGGGCTATGTGCAACGAACCTTCCTGCTTTATGTGCAAATGGGAAGTAAAATTACATATGCATCAAAATTAGTAATGGTAAAAGTTCTGAAATGATAAAGCCGTGTTATTTTATGACTCTACTGATGTATATTCAGAGAAGGAATATCCAAAGTTTATGGTTCAAAACCCCTCGCTCCAACCTGCATACAAAAGGATTTTATCATGCAAGTGTGACACCTACAGGACAAATGCAGAGTAACCCGCTCATCAGTTAACATTGAGAATTTTCAAGTTAATTTTTTTTATTTTTTACAGTAAATAGTTTTACAATGTTGGCAGTAGTGAACCAAAAATTGTGTGTAATGTATCAAAGAAAAATTGCAGGCAAAATGAAAGTTGGTGGCCCATCCTTAGCTACAAGTGTAGTAGATATTAATCACCGGCGTGCATGCTTCTCTGTGCTATTAGTGTAGCATGGATATGCTAATACATAGTGTAAGAAGGCATTAAAGGGTTGGCACATCTAGGATATTGATGATATATCACTAGGATATGTCATATCTGTCAGATAGGTGTGGGTGGCCCGGTGGTTAGAACTGGTGCCTTGCAGCACTGGGGTCCTATGTTTGAAACCGACCAAGGACAACATCTGCATGGAGTTTGTATGTTCTCCCAAAGTTGGGACCCACACTTATCTGACATTGATGCCATATCTTATTGATATTCCATCAATGTCTGAAATGAACCAACCCCAAGGGCATCTGTCAGCAGATTTGTACTGTACCTATGGATCTGGCTGACCTGTTACATGTGCACTTGGCAGCTGAAGGCCTCTGTGTTGGTCCCAAGTTCATATGTGCCTGCATTGCTTAGAAAAATGAAGTTTTAATATATGGAAATGGACCTCTAGGAGCAACAGGGGCATGGCTGTTTTTGTCTTTATGTATATGGAATGTGCCACTTCATTTTGTTGGTAACATTCTTTTGCACTTGGTATCTTCTGTGTCACATGGTCTGTTGTGGGTGCGGCTCACAGCTTTATCCTACCTCACAGTGCATTGGTGATACCACTATGGAGGCATGTGAGAGTCTGGCTGTGAGTTGGTCTCTAGCATTGTTCAGACCCTGTTCACACACCACGGGCAGTTGAGTGGTAGGACCCCATGCGTGCTGAGACACCGTGACGTGGTGCATGAGGAGCTCCGATATGTTCCCGACTGGAAGATATTGGCAAAGTTCTCAGCTTTTAACATCGGCTTGAGGAATTAGCTAGTATTGTCAGTTGCGTATCATTTTGGTGCATTTTCTGCAGTGATTTGCATTGCTGTTACACCTAAAGGCTCTGCTCTCTCTGAAACCACTACGCCATCTCCACGAGGGCCAGGCGGTGAAAATGTGATCATGCCTGGCCCTATCAATCAAAGTGGAGAGGGTGTGACAGTTGCAGAGAGAGCAGAGCTGCTAGGTGTAACAGCAACATCCTTATTGATCCTGGAGGCTCAATTCCATACATTAAAACTTCAGAATTAAATATCAGAACTCAATTCAGACCCTCATATCAGACCTCAGATGAGACCTCCATATCAGACCTCCATATTAGAGTTCAGATCAGACCAAAAATAACTAAATAGACTTACCTCTATGGACGGCACCCTGCACTCACTGCTCCCTGGTCTTCTCCGGGCCTGCACTCCACTGTGGCCTAACGTTGCACAACATCAGGTCATTACATGTGCATTGGGTCCTGATGCTGTATGCAATCAGGACAGTACAGGGCAGGCTCAGAGAAGAGCCGCTGGCGGTGAGTACAGCCAGCGGTAGCAGCGCTTCACTCACCACTCCCAGCACCGACTGTGTACTAGTGAATGCTTCCATAACGTAAGGGGTCACTAGTATTCACTTTTTAAGAAGCACTGCCATTTTTGTATTTTGAGAATAGTATGTTAAACAATTTCCTAATATAACTTGTATTTAAATGTTTGATTGCAGACCTTCATTATATACACACAGTAGCCTTTCCCTGAAGATGAAAAATGGTATGGTCCATTTTAGTCCTGTAACATGCATCCATACGAGAGCTGGATACGACTAAACATGGAGTCAGTCATGTGAGCCGTCATGGGACCCTCACAAGTATCATGTGACCTAGCTTTCAGTTAACTGCCCAGGTATCTAACAGATGAATAATAGTGTTCTGAGAAGCAGAACATAAACAATACATAGAGTACTACTACCTGCAGCAGCAGTTCACGTCTATCAGTGTTTGTTTAGAAGCAGATCTGTGTGTTGTGTTTGTTTTTTTTACACTAAACTTTACTAACAACATGACAGAATCACCTAGAGACAGGCAGCCATTTTACAAATCACCTACAGACAGATAGCCCTGTAAATACACACAGTAATGTAGTTACTTTAATAACTACAATAAAAATCAAGATTTGCTTATCACATGAATGTGTCCTGTGTGCTGAATTCACTCACACAAATTGAAATTGTTTGCATTTCACTATAATTTCTTCAGTGCCTATAGAAACATTTAAAAATAGAAAATAACAAATAATTTATTTAAATATAATTTTGTAAAAGAAAAGGACTGGGAAATTTCACAGGTATGTTTGGCAGAGATAAGGTGGAATTGATATCTTAGCTTGGTTTTCCAAACCCCCCCGAAGGCCCGAAATCTTATATGTGGCCGTTCTAAAGGATTTGAAGGTATGTGTGGGAACACCTGATCAGGAAAACCAATTGATTTCCACCACAAAAATACTCCTGTTGAAGCACTACCATGCATAAGCCATGTAGGCAAATTTTCCCACTAAATGGTGGTGCACTGCACAAAATAATAAACTCTCAGCTCCTAAAAGGTGAGCTCTTATTGGTTGCTATGGGCAACTAAGCCAGTTTTCCTGTTTTAAACTTTTGATAAATGAGGCCCATTTACTATAATGTCTGTGCCTGTTTTTAGGCTTAAAAATGCTGGTTCACATTTATCAAGTGCGCCAGTTTTTTTACCATAAAATTAAACAGGTGTATTTCATTCCGCTATCTTTCTTTTCCCAAGTATTTATTAAAAGTCGCACAACAGGTGATGAGTTAGAATAAGCGTATTTTTATTAGTCTGAACTCTGGTGGTTGTTTTTCAGTTAGGCAGGTTCATAGTCACTTAGAAAAAAGTCACATCTTTGCAGGGAAAAGTCGTACGTCTTCAGGAAAATGCGACTTTTAATGCAAAAAAGTCACAAATCACCACTGAAGACAGACGGGTGGTGTAGAAATTAGACTGATTTAGCTACAAATTCAGGCGCAAAAAAAGGCGCACCTACATAAATAGATCACAAAAAAGTTTCAAGAGATAGGAAACTCATAAAGTAGTTTAAAAACTCTAAATAGTCGACTGTGCAGTTGGATAGCTGGGCATAAACAGATCTTGAAAGAACCGTACTGCACAGGTCACTTACCACGTATTGCACCTGAGCATAGACTGTACATACAATATATGTCCAACAGTTAGACACAGCATTCATATATCATGTTATTGTATTTATAGTGTTTTTTAGAACCCTTCCAGAAAAGTTTTTCAGAAACTAAAGGTCCTATTAGACAGGAAGATATCATATTAATACCAAGCAGCAATCAGTGATTTAGCAAGTTGTTTGTGTTGAAAACAATAATCGCTAGATATTTTTCTTTGCTTATTAAAGCTATAGTTGTTTGTTCGCCCCTAGAGCACTTACTCTGCTAAAGACTGGCAGACTTCTGATTAGACAAGGGGATGTGGCAACGACTAACAATTTTTCCACCAGGCAGATTTGTCAGGTCCACAGAAAAGAAATCATTTATTGATCATTGTTTGATCGCTGCATGCTGCTATATGCAATGATAATTTCTGAAACTTGAATAATTATATGGGAATTCAACCTATTAATTGCTATGTCTAATAGGCCAGTAACTCCCAGGATTATCATTAGAGATTCCGTTTAGCAAACTACATATGATAAAGAGCTAAAATATGTTGCCCATGTGATGACTGAGTGATAAGATGTCAGACTTGGCCATAACCCTGGATAATCAGAATGGGCAACAAACATGTACAGTATGTAGACTGTAAGAATGATTCTCCAGGTTTCATTTTTCCAATAGTTCCTTTGAAATTTTCCTCTCAATATAAGATTCCTATAAGGCAAAAAGGTTGTCAGCTTCTCCCCATTTGACACATGATGTAGGTCACTGTAATTTCTATTTAAGAGCTTTACAAGCAACTGAGGCTTTGAAAACCATACAAAAACACAAATAGTTTATTTACCATAGTAAACACATAAACCACTGCAAAAATAAAACACATTCATAAAACATTCTGCAATCCAAATATTTGTTACATCACCAGAAATGCACTGACATGTTCATCATTCCTCTGTAGATTACAACACACTTTTATATATACTGTATATTTTTGTATACATAACAGATTATTTAAGACCTAAATCTCTGCGTAGTTAGTATTTGACTCAGTGTTAAAGGCTTCTTTATATGCTTTATATTTTTTAAACATAAAGATTTAGCTAAAACATGACTTTGCAGGGTATTGAAGTTGGAGATAATTATAATGAAACACAAATCATTTTGTCTGTCCAGTTTAGAATTTTCCATTAAAGGGGTTGCCCGGGTTCATAGTTTAACCCAGACATAACCTCTTAGGTTACTTTTACACTAGCGTTGAAGTTTTCCGGTATTGAGTTCCGTCATAGGGGCTCAATACCGGAAAGAAAAAATCTTTTTTGTCCTAATGCATTCTGAATGGAAAGCAATCCATTCAGTATGTCTTCCGTTCCGTCTCTTTTCTGGTATTTTCTCTGGGCAAAATTCTGGAACACTTAATGCCGGATTCGGTACCAAGTGTTCATGAAATTGCCGCATTGACGGAACTGGTTTTCCAGTCTGCGCATGCGCAGACCTTTAAAAATGTGATAAAAAATAAATACCGGATCTGGAGAGACGAATCCGGTATTACATTGCATTTGTCAGACGGATCTGGAAACAAATTATGTCCGTTTGCATACGGATTCTGCCAGATTCTTCTAACGCTAGTGTGAAAGTACCCTTATTCACCCATTCAGCCTGTATGAGTGGAGCATTGGAGCATTTCATGCTCTAATGCTCCTCCTGCCCTGCACTGCATTGCGTAGGGCAACAACTGTTTTGCTTATATTATTACACTGCTAGGTGGAGGCTTCCGCCTAGCAGTGACCCGGTGGTGTCACCGGCACTAATGGGCAGTTTATAGTGCTGCCCTAGCCGGTTTTAGAGGCTAGGGCAGCGCTAAAGACAACCCATTAGTGCCAGTGATGTCATCGGGCTCACTGCTAGGCAGAAGTCTCCACCTAGCATTCCCATACACAGACCCGGTACATCACCGGTAGGGAAGAAAAAGCCCTTGCCCTGCACCATCAGCGCAGGGCAAGGTGGACCATCCATTCGTAAGAGCTGAATGGGTGAAGAAGAGGTTATGCCCAGGTTCAGCTCTGAATCTGGACAACCCATTTAAGTAGAACAGCTTTTGGCAGTTTACTACTGCTTGATTAGTATTCTATTAAATGATCTGCTATGCTGTCACTTAAAGGGAAACTATCACCAGTTTTATGATGTCCTAACTAAGGGCAACATAAACTAGTGAGAGATCCCATTTGCAAAATGCTGGGTCACCTTCTGACCCAGCCATTCTGCTACAATCTAGTACTATACATATCCAGTGGATGTCGATGAGTACTGAATATACACGACCTCCTGGCTTACTCCGGCCCCCTGCTGCTAATTCAGTTGGGAAAACTGTCAAACAGGAGCAGAGAAAGCGAGAAGCTCATGAATATGAGGACTCGTTGGCATGCTCTGGAGCTTTTAGAACCTAGCAGCATATAATTGGTGACAGATTTCCTTTAATGCACAGAATGGTACACAATGACACAAGTAGTTTTACTGCTGTACATTCATTTTTCAGCGATTTGAACACATTCTTCATATTTGTAGGGGAGAACACTTACAGTGATAACTACAGTATAGCAATATCTCCGGTTTAAAATCTTGAGGACTCCCAGTATCATAATTATCTTTAATAAGAATCTGTCATGATCCAAGAAAAAAATGTCACCGTTCGCCATAGCAGGCTGACTGTCCAAAAGGGACCACATGGCCCCATACATGACTCCGGCTTACTAAGGTTCCATGGTCGCCGCTGCATAGTACTCCTCAGCTGATCCGCTGAGAGTGGTTATTCATTTTCAAATAAAAGATGTGCACTATTTCAGTGTTCTATAAGAGTTCCCCACAACAGCAGAACCCAGGAGCTGATATCCTATGTTAAAGTACACTGTCAATGTGGCAAATTCCTCTAAAGAGCATCTGTTATGAAGGCAGACATCTTGCTTCCCATCATATGCAAAATAATACTTACTAAATGGGTGGACTATACCCCCATATTTTCCATCACTCACTGAAAGAGAGGCTTTATTCTACTGAAATTCAGCACGCCCCACTTGGCTTATTGGTAGAAATTACGGATGCAGACTGATTCCCCGACACCTCATAAAAAGTGATATATAAATATCAGGTAATCCCACTCAGTCAGGACAAGAGGATTGCACTACATTTTACAAAAATCGGTAGTTTGTGATGGGTGATTTTCCTTAGTTTACTGCAGTTTTTCTCTGCTTTTGGATAAGTCTAAAAAGCATACAAAAATCAATTAAAAATGATGTATTTTGGAATTAAACTGCAGGCGGTTTTTGACCGTGCAGCAAACTACCACTACATGTTCCAGTTAATAGGGAAAATCATTAAACGGACACTTCCATCAGGAATTGTTTTTTTCTTTTTAAACTTAATATTCATAGAAAACTATTTTTTGTCTGTTTTTTTTTTTTCATTTCAGTAGTACCATGCCATTGAAAAGTTAATACAAAATATTGTCCATTTATAGCATTCAACACAAAGAAATAAAACGCCTATATAAAATCAGATTACTGCTAATGTGAGGCTAAGATATTAGCAGACAGTAATAGTAGATTTTAGAATTGGGATAAGAGTATGGCAGTTCTGTTGTCCTCTTGATAGGCCTACATAAAGATACCCACATAAGGGACCACTGCATTTATTAGTGTAATGTGTGATGCTCTAATTGAGTCTCTCATCCCCCCTTCCTTCATGCAATGAATAATCTGAGAAAGCCAAGTGGGGCTCAGAACAAAGGAGAACAATAGAGAGCCAGGACAGGAACTGTAATGCATTGACTGACTTCAAAAAGTATAATCCCAAAAAAACATCCACACATTTTTTTTAAAAACAACAAAAAAAAAACATATAATATATACATATAGGCTGCTAATATGTGATAAAAAAAATTGCAGCGTCTCTTTAAAAGAATTGTTTGTCCTGGTGACAGATCTGCTATACTCAGACAAGCACTGTAAAATGCTCCAGCTTCTAAAAACAGATGGTTTTAAATGGATCACACATGGAGGGTGTCCACGTTCTGTTCATTTTTCACATCCATTCACCTAAATGTGCTAAATTTGAGCAAAAATTGGGCCAAATCAATGGGCCATATGAATTGGCCCATTGATAGCAAACGGACAAGAACAACGCTCATCTGAATAAGCCCTTAACCTTGATTATACATTTCTTATATAAATCAACAGTATAGTTGAAGTGTACATTACATCTGATACTTTTTAAACCAGTGACTCTTTATGCCAAGACAATAAATAAAATGTACATATCTGTGAAATACACAAAGGCGTTGATCATGTAAAGCCCATATACGGGTGATTTTTAACAAACTCATATATGCTAAGCAAATTCTTGCCTGCTTTTTCTCATTTATATTTACTGTTTCAGAGATTCTCCTGTATCAAATCAATTTATAATGGTGCATTTTCAGAGGATTACAGGGATCAAACAGTTTATTTTATATACTTTGTAAAGTTACCAATGCAGAGAAAAACAAGCACATCCCTCACCATTGTAAAAGTGACTGCAGTTCAGGCTTTGCATGTGGTAAGATTATCTATTTTTAATAGTTCAGCATGGAGAACATGTTTTGAACCTCATTTAAATGTGTCAAATTTTCTTTGAGAAAGAGAGGGGGTCCTACGGTACAGTTAAGACTAGGTCCTAGTTACGGTGATGGATTTTGCCACCAATAACGGAAGTGCCATACAAGCCCTTTATCATGGGTCTTGGGCCAATTTTTTATCTCCCTGTTGGTTAACAATACAGTTTCTCTGAACACGTAACGCCCACACAGGTTCTTGCTATCTAATAGCTAGGTGAAGGGGAACAAACAGGGCTGAGCCACCTCTCTCCACCAAGAGTCCCATGGCAGCTGAGTGGGCCACATAGGCTGCCTCCTTGGTACATATACCCTTGCTCTGAGACAATGTGGCTTGGATGACCATAGCTAGTAATAGAATTCTGATTAAATTTTCCTTATCTACACTCAAGAATCTGAAATATGGATTCTGATGGTTATTATGTGCAAAACAAGCACAATACCTCTGAAACTTCATGCCCAATCGCCTTAAACCCAGTTAGACATTTACTTTTATCTATTGCACCTCAACTGTAAAATCTGAATACATCCTTAAGAAATTACTAAAAAAGACTGACAAGTGACACGACAAATCAATATAAATTATGTATACATTATATGCTTGTCCTACTATAAATGTATTGGGAAAGAAGCTTACTTAACTGTTGCAGTGCTTCCCCATTTATTTTGCTACCACTTGTGTACCTATTATATGTCACAATTGTTATAAGCACAAATATCAGAAAATATAACTCCAAAATTTACAACAACAAAAAGTACTAGATAATATACATCAGTGAGGCTGAAAGGCATGTACTGTCATCTACAATTACCAAGAAGGTCACATATTGTGCACCTAAGAAAATCTGGTAAGGAACCACTATATATGTGTGAATCATGACTGCTGGCATTGAAACCAAGTGAACAACTGTATTCTATTTTAGGCACTAAAAAGTACATCTATGTGAATGCTGGGACGAGGACAAGAAGCACATGAGAGGATGAAATTACATCCTCTGCTCTCTCTCTCTCTCTCTCTCACTATATGTATTAAACACATTTCAATACTATGCACTGTTATTTAGATAAAATAATCATAAGCCCTTAAAGGGGTGGTCTCACTTCAGTAAAAGGCATTTACCATGTAGATAACGTTAATACAAGGCACTTACTAATGTATTGTGATTTTCCATATTGCTTCCTTTGCTGGTTTGATTCATTTTTCCATCACAGTATACACTGCTCATATAGCTGGGTTACGACTATCCTGAAATTCATCAGCAGTGGCCATGCTTGTACACTATAGGGAAAGGAACCAACTTCTCTGGTGACTGATACTGCGGGAGTGTGCATAGGCTGCACTTTTCCTATAGTGTGCAAGCATGTCCACCACAGCTGCTGGATTGCAGGGTGGCCGTAACCCCTGAATATCACTAGTGTATAATGTTATGGAAAAATGAATCAAGCCAGCGAAGGAGGCAATATGGATAATCACAATACATTAGTAAGTGCCTTGTATTAAAGGGGTTCACTGATGATCTATCCTCTGGATAGATCATCAGCATCTGATTGGTGGGGGTCCGACACCCGGGACGCCCGCCGATCAGCTGTTTGAGAAGGCAGCGGCGCTCTCACTGTTTACCGCAGGCCCAGTGAAGTTATGACTAGTATCAACTGGCCTAGGCAGGGCTAAGCTCCATTCAAGTGAACAGAGCTTAGCCCCGCCCAGGCAAGTTGATACAAGTCGTGACGTCACTGGGCCTGCAGTAAACAGTGAGAGCGCCGCTGCTTTCTCAAACAGCTGATCGGCGGGGGTCCCGGGTGTCGGATCCCCGCCGATCAGATACTGATGATCTATCCAGCGGATAGATCATCAGTTCAAACAAACTGCATAACCCCTTTAACTTTGTCTCAGTGATTTGAGGAATACGATATCCCGCTTTGGTGAGTGGCTCAACGGCGTGAGGAGTCTTACAGGCAGGCAGTGCTCCTCTGGAATTCTGGGAAGAAAGGGATGCAAATGAGCTCTTAATAAGCTCTGCCTCTGATGCCACCAGATGTAAAGCAGCTATCCTGTAAGTCAATGTTTGACCCTTTAAATAGGCCTTGGCACATAACTCGGAAATAAGCCAGCATCTCATCTGCAGACAGCTCATCTGCCCCATCAGTGCAGAGCAGAGAATACTGGCTTAACTGGGTGAGAGGCCTAGGTCAGGATTGGTATACATGATAAAAGCCATTTGCTGAAGTGAGACAACCCCTTTAACTACTGTGATATTTGGTCTTAGACAGACAACAGATAAAGTTGAAAGTGACTTAAAGTACAGTACCTATAAACAAATTCAAATAAAAAAAAATTCTGAACAGGTGAATGGTTGGGTCCTCTATTGTAAAAGATAACTGAAATTGTAAAGAGTTTTATAGCTGAAACCTCGGAGAAGCCTTGACTTCACCAGGTTACTTTGTGTGGACCACAATAGTATGTCCCACTAAGAGAAACAGCATTCCTGCCAGCAGAGAAAAAAATATTCCAAATGGTGCCAGCATGAAGGACCAGCCGTAGCGAATGTCCGCAGTGTAACCCGGGCAATCTTGTTGTTTCATGTCCTGGTAACTCCTCACATCAGACACGCTCTGAACCCAGATGACATGCATCACCACCACAAATGTGAAAAATATACCTGGGAAAAAAAATAGAAACATTGAGATGAATTACTTTGTAATGTATTATATTCTCTATGGTTGTGATATAGTATTCTGTCATTTGCTGGGCCTAGTCTTTCACAAATGCAGTAGCCTTCAAAAAGCGGTTACTAACTTAAGGGAGGAAAGATTATATATAACAAAGATTCCAGGCTCTCCAGTTGTTGCAAAATTGCAACTCTTATAATGCCCTGTCAACCTGGGGGTTATCAGAGCATGATGGGAGTTGTAGTCACACAACAGGTGGAGAGCCACAGCTTGAAGATCACGGATATATACTATAAAGATAACATATAACAATAAAACAAGAGATAAATATAGGATTTTCCTCTAGTTAGGCTGTGTTCACACTACCAGGATGACAAGCACAGTGTGCCAGTTTTCAAACAGATCCCAATGAATCCAGTAGGATCCAATTGACTAACAATAGGTCTTTCAGGTTTCCATTTGGGATTATGGTTTTTATACCAAGAATAGAAGCAGCAGGCAATGCTACCCTCAGTCCTATAAAAAGCTGGACATGGATGGAATGGAATACAGTGCCAGTGTGAACAGACTTTGAGAAATTGCTTTAAAAAGTAGTCTTGTAGGAGTGGGGTCTTCTCAGAGAAGATGACCAGTATGTGAAATACATGGTGGAACAGAAAATCTGTCATAGGAAATATGGCCCACAGAGGTGGTCTTTTGGAGAGGTTTCAATGTATATATTCAGTTTTCTTCTGATGTCCAATCTGACTGGTTATGCAAAGCTTTATCGTCTGTATTGCTGCATAATAAGTCATAGTTATCATTCAGGGGGAGGAAAGCTGGGTGACATCTTCTGTGAGGGCTGTTATGTTGACCATGCTGGTTGAGACCTAGCATTCATATTATTAGATATAACCGTCATCCTTGGTTAAATTACTACCATTACAGAATCAGTCATTCTGGATAGTTTAATAGAAATGGTCCGTTAGAAATCCCGAATGAAAGTTATGTTATACTAGAAAACAACATGGAAGGATGATAAACCACATACAGTATCCGCAGTCATACATTAAAGCTCAAACATGAAAAAGAATAAAAGGGTATCTAAAGGCGTCTCTGGCAGACTAAATATGTGTTTAGAGAAATATGTGTTTTATTAAATATATAAATATGAATGTGCCCGTCAACAGCCCTTTGATACAATATTCTTGAAGTTTAATACCATCACTATTAATTAAAATTGATATTTAGAAGAAAGCAATCAACTGTACTTTGAGAACAGACAGTGCAGAGGAAGTATAAAATATTTGGGGGAGGGGTAGAAATCTTTAATGAGAATGGCTTTTAAGTAAATTTCTTTTCATATGAATTAGCAAGTTTCCTTCTTAAAAAAATAAAAATAAATAAAAAATACATCACTAACTGCAAAGGTTTTCTTCCTGTCATGCCAGAGTTAGTGGAAACATGTCTAATGAGCCGAGACCCCAAAAAGATGTTGACATTTGATTAAAAAGGCCTAAGATGTAAACAGATAATTCATTAATGATCTTTCATGAAATGTTAAAGACTTTAATAAAGTAATGAGAGTGAACTTTAAGTCCTCAGTTTTAAAATCAATGTGTCACTTTCTGCTCTGTTTAGTTTCAAGGCATTTATATTTCATGAGCCTCTAATGTACATAGTGACATTGGTAAGTTAAGGAAACATTCACGAAAGGCATTGAAATCCAAGAAACAAACTATAAAGTGATGGTAGAATAAAACGTTATAATTAGACTAGGTTTACTAAAATCTGAATGACTATGGTTAACTATGGTTTCACATACAATTGTGGAACTGGACAGTGTAAAACAGTAATATTGGGGCTAATCATTGGGAGCGAACAATGCCCATTCACAATCATTGCCCATTAAACATGCCACCAGTCACCCAACAAACAGGCAAACACTCTTTTTTGGGGGCGGCTGCATCTTTTATTCTTCATTTGTTGGCAGCATATTGGCCTGTGTAAAAAAGGGATGTGCTGCCGACAAAAGAAAACCGTACCCGTGCTAAAGATAATTGCTGCATCTAAATGCAGATAACAAGTACCAATCCAGGTACAGTGGATATAAAAAGTCTACACACCCCTGTTAAAACGTCAGGCTTCTGTGATGTAAAAAAATGAGACAAAGATAAATCATTTCAGAACTTTTTCCACCTTTAATGTGACCTATAAACTGTACAACTCAATTGAAAAACAAACTGAAATCTTTTAGGTGGAGGGAAGAAAACAAAAACTTTAATAATGTGGTTGCATAAGTGTGCACACCCTCTTATAACTCAGGTTGTAGCTGTGTTCAGAATTAATCACATTCACAATCATGTTAAATAGGAGTCAGCATACACCTGCCATCATTTAAAGTGCCTCTGATAAATAAAGTTCAGCTGCTCTAATTGGTCTTTCCTGAAATTTTCTTAGTAAGATCCCACAGCAAAAGCCATGGTCCACAGAGAGCTTCCAAAGCATCAGAGGGATCTCAGTGTTAAAAGGTATCAGTCAGGAAAAGGGTACAAAACACCCCCCAAACTAGAGTAAGAGGTAAATAGTGTAAGCGATGCTGAGTCAGACTATGTAATTTTTATCCTCATAGTCACTTCCATTCTGACTCTGTGCTCCCACAAGCCAGCTGTAAGATGCATTGAGAGGACTCCTCTTTGAGTCCTCTCCATTATGTGAATGAGCACCGGAGTCCTCTCAATGCATTTTACTGCTGGGAGTCAGAATGCAAGCGAATATGAAGCTAAAAATTACATAACCGGACGTCACTTACGCTATACAACGCTTACTCTTTGGAGAGTGTTCCAGAGCTGACATTCCTTTTAAGCACCATAATGCTTTTAGGAGAGAATACCTATGAAATAGTGGCTGCAGCATTTCTGACACTATTTGTCAGATTCCATATGCCTCTATATGCCTTATTATGAAATGGTAGGCATGTGAAGATACAATATATGACTGCAGACTTCTAAGCGTGGCATATAACAAACGTATACAGCAATGTACATGATGCCTAAGCTAAGTTAGCTTGCAATTCTGGCCTATTTGACCCATAAAAAAACACACTGACTACAGAGGAAAGGATAATAACAATGTAAGTGAGACACGTTCTTATTTAGTACTGCCAGGTAAAAGGTATGGGTGACAGAGGGAGCGACAGACATCAATGTACATATAGAGACATGTTAAAGAATGCTACTACTAATACTGGCTTTATACAGCAGGTTAAAGTAGTGCAGCATATACAGTACCATACTCCAAAACTCGGCACAATGCCATGTTTTACCTAGAATTGTTCTTTATATGCCAAAAAAAAGGCCTTGTATGTATTTGTCACTTAAAAAGGTTTCCCACCTTTACATGTCATATTCATTCAGATGATAAAAAAAAGAGCTAAAAAAACATGAAACATGCAACAGAAGCTTATACCAGTATCATTTCCGGAAGAAAAAGACCTATCTGCAGATAGATGTTTCTGTCTTTTATGTGGAGGTTCATGTACTCAGCTTAAAGTCGCTGACATAAACTGCATACTCGATCTGCATCTGACTAAAAAATGGACATTAAGGAGGAGCAATATGAGGAGAGGTTGTCAGCCATCTGCTCTCAGACAGTCAGCATTCCTGAAACAGTTGTCAGCTGAATGACTGTCTATTGGAGCTGCACAAATGCCCTTTATTTGGATGTAAGCACAGTATACAGTTTCTCAAGTACGGTACTTTGACAGCTATTTCCTCAACATTTGCTAATATACCTTGGTAAATCAGGCTTTATTGCCCTGATTGATCATGTCTTCACTCCAGAATTCTAGCTTCAAAAAGTCGCAAAATGTGGCTTTTGCAACTTTTTGGACTTTTTTTATTTCCACAAAAAGTTTGCGAATTTTTGCATGTTTACACCACTCACTCTAGGTTTGAGATCTGAGTTGGAAAGTGGGTGCGGTCAGCTATATTACTGAGTTTCACTCAAAATTTATCACTGATAGTTTTTTTAAATGTCACAAAAATAGTTGCAATCTCACTCCAGGAAGAGGATGGAGTAGGAAAACTGGAGGAGCTTTTCTAGACAAAAGTGTTCGTTTAAGGGTGCATTTACATAAATGTGGTTTGGTTCCGCATCTGAGCAGCATTTTCTGTGGCTCGGATGCGGACCCATTCACTTCAATGGGGCCACAAAAGATGCAGACAGAACTCCGTGTGCTGTCCACATCCGTTGCTTCGTTCCGTGGGCCTGCAAAAATTATAGATCATGTCCTATTCTTGTCCGTTTTGCAAACAAGAATAGTAATTTCTATAATGGGCTGCCCGTTCCGTTCCACAAACTGTGGAAGGCACAAGGGCGGCATCCGTGTTTTGCGGATCCACAATTTGAGGACCGCAAAACACGGCACGTTCATGTGCATGAGCCCTAAGGATGAGATAAATTTATAAAGCAACCTGTGACCTGTGATTAGATAAATGTGGCATGAAGTACGCCATCGCAAACTCAAGCAAAACTGACTTGTGAAGAAATGTGGCGGGAAAAGAATCCTGGATGATCGTGATCGGCAATCACTGAAACGTTTGGTGAAATCAAATTGAAGAAAAACAACAGTAGAACTCAGGGCTATGTTTAATAGTGAAAGTAAGAGCATTTCCACACACACAATGCGAAGGGAACTCAAGGGATTGGGACTGTACAGTTTTGTAGCCGTAAGAAACCCACTAATCAGTGAGGCAAACCAGAAAAAAGGCCTTAATTTGCTAGGGGCATAAAGATTGGACTCTGGAGCAATGGAAGAAGGTCATGTGGTCTGATGAGTCCAGATTTACCCTGTTCCAGAGTGATGGGCGCATCAGGGTAAGAAGAGAGGCAGATGAAGTGATGCAGCTATCATGCCTAGTGCCGACTGTACAAGCCTGTGGGGGCAGTGCTATGATCTGGAGTTGCTGCAGTTGGTCAGGTCTAAGTTCAGCAACAGTATGTGCTCCAAGAATGAGGTCAGCTGACTACCTGAACATACTGAATGACCAGGTTATTCCATCAATGGATTTTTTCTTCCCTGATGGCACGGGCATATTCCAAGACTCATCGGGCTCAAATTGTGAAAGAGTGGTTCAGGGAGCATGAGACATCATTGTCACACATGGATTGGCCACCACAGAGTTCAGACCTTAACCCCATTGAGAATCTTTGGGATGTGCTGGAGAAGTCTTTGCGCAGCAGTTAGACTCTACCATCAATGCAAGATCTTTGTGAAAAATTAATGCAACACTGGATGGAAATAAATCTTGTGACATTGCAGAAGCTTATCGAAACAATGCCACAGCGAATGTGTGCCGTAATCAAAGCTAAAGGCGGTCCAACGAAATATTTTTGGCAGCGACTTTTTTTTTTGGACGGGCAGTGTATATTGATATAAGATCAAGGATAAGTTACAAGAAAGCTTCATTGTATGAACAGAAATGTAAAGGAGATAATGAGATGCTTCAAATAGAAATTCACTTAAATAGGAAGGAGGCGTTCCACTGAAGTCGGTGGCTGCAATGTCGGCGGTGAGCAGGTAAACAGTGAACAGTGCGGCATTCTCTTCAAACAGCTGATCGGCAGGGGTCCCGGCAGTTGGCCCGCAGCTGATCTGATATTGATGACCTATCTTGAGGGTAGGTCACCAATATAAAAAAAGAGGACAACCTCTTTAAACGGGCCACTACTGTTTATAAAGATCCAAAGAGGAAGGGGAGAGTTTACTGTTATAAGTTTGAGGATTGCATGTATTTATTCTGCTGAAGGTGGCGGCTATTCTTATTGAATCGCCAGCCTACATTCTCTGTTAGTCCCACATGTGCACTGTTGTAATACTAGTATGTGTAATGTACTGGAGTGTCAGTACGTTGCAGAGCATCTCCACACAGTGATTTAAAGATAATTAAGCAGATAATTAGACAGCATCATTGTTGTCACTTGCCAGTTGCCTTCTTTCAATATGTCATCTGCATCCTGGTAATTAGGTACAACACCACAGGGGGTGAACCAAATGCAATTTAAGGACATTCAAGAGACCAGTCAATGTCAGATTCCAGACAAGAATCTGACATTGCTCCAATTAATCTAAAATAACAAAAAACAGGCAACTTTACAAACAGTCTTGATTAAAAGTATTCTACCGTTTTGGGTATACAGCTCCTAAACATACTTATGTACACTAGGTTGATGCAGCTATTGCTGGTTGCAGACTTTAAAAGCACCCTTTGTAGCCTGATCGTGGAATCAAGTAGAACTTGCCTTGCTAACCTTCCCTCGAGCACTGTAGAGGCATTTGCATTCAGGGCAGGTTAATGATCTGTAGAATGATATGCATAAGGCTTCTTGCGGTCCCGACGGATCCAGACCCATTCAATTTGAATAGGTCCGTGATTTGTCCGTTTCCGCAAAAAGATAGAACAAGTTCTATTTTTTTGCGGAACGGAAGCACGATTCCGTTCCATGCTTCCGTTCCGCACCGCATCTCCGGATTTGCGGACCTATTCAAGTGAATGGGTTCGCATCCGTGATGCGGAATGCACACGGCCGGTGCCCCGTGTATTGCGGAACTGCCGTATGCGGCCGTGTGCAAGAGGCCTAACAGTACACATAAAGCAGTAAAATATAGCATGTGTTATGTACTCATCAGACTTTCTTACCAGCGGTGATAAAAAGGCCACCTCCTGCTTTATAAAGTTTATAGTTGACAAAAGGCGCTGCACAGATGATGATGAAGCCTCCAGCTACTACTGTGACCACACCAAGAAGCATGAAGATGTTCCAAAATCCTCGATATACTAAAATGAAAGGATGAAATATATTAGAAAACGTCATTTTTAAATGCAACTGAGAAGAAAAAACAGCATATCAGATAGTAGAAAGCACTTTTGCTGCCCAAGAAAACCGACACGTGTAACGCTAGGAGGCAAAGAGACATTTTTTATAGCAATGCATTATCCATAAGATCTCATTCATACAAATGATTAAAATGTGGTTGAAACATGGAAAGGATAATTTGGCTTCAGTTTTCTTCAGTTATCGGTATATCTATGTCCATAGTGGATGCTTTGACTTATTTGACTTATCAAACTTTAATAAAACTCAACAAAAACTTTGACTCATCTGACGCATGGGAAAGTATTAATTAAACTGAATGTTGTTTGTTCTACAGACAAACCCTTAGTGAACTGGGATGGCCAAGTTGTGGTTGAGGACTGCGTGGCCGTACAAGCCGCAACGGGCTCCAGTTATCCAGTTAGGACTAAGTTGGTATTAGCTGTGCTACACCAGCAAAAATGCCCGGCCATTAACAATGAAGACCGGAAGACCGGCTAAACAATGCTGTCCTAATTAGTTCATTGGTAGGTTGTACTATCATCTCCAACAGTACGGGAGACAGCCTACTCCACTGGTAGAAAGTAGACAGTATATAAAATCAAAGCGTTCCACTCTGCCGTAGCAATATAGTTTAAAGAGGAACTCTCACTGGTTCCGACATTGCAATATTAGTACCAGGCAGTGTATGGCATGACCAGTAGATGTGTGTGCACAATTTTTTTTTTCAGATACACTGCTCAGTTCCCCCGCTGTGCCCCCCGTTCTCTTTTGCCGCCCTGTATGCTAATTAATAGCATTGGTACAGGGAGAAGGAGACGGAAGTGAGCTGCCCAATTGTAGCGGAGAGCGTCACAGCCAGGGGGAAAAAAAAGCTCACCTTCTTCCTAGGTGTGACGCACCTCACAGCCAAGGAGAAGGAGACGCCCCCTGAGAAATATGGCCATCTCCTCCTCCCTGTACCGATGCTATCATTTAGCATACAGGGCAGCAAAAGAGAACGGGGGCACATCGAGTAGAACGGAGCAGCTCATTTGAACATTTTTTGGTGCACGGACATCTACTGATCATGCCCTACACTGCCAGGTATTATAATATAATTATATGTCAGGACCAGTGAAAGGTCCTCTTTAAACAGTACAATGATGTAAAGCGCTGCTTGATACAATATTCCAATTACTCTGTTGCAATGGATGTTATTCTAGAACAGACTTTGGGGGGTCTTTTATCAAAGACTGGCATTTTACATTGGTTTTTGATAGCCCCTGTGCTGCCGAAGGATGTGCCTAATTTCTGACAAGGCGCAGATCTCATCGTAAATTAATCGAATCCTCCAACAGTCAGTGTGCTAGACTGAAATCTACTCCAGCCCTTCTTGAGAAGATTTCAATTGTCTTTTACGCCAGGAAACTAGTATAAATGATGAATGATGAATTAGCCAGGACTGAAGGTCAGGTCATAGCAGAAGCAAAAGACTGATGAACATCCACTCATATGCCTTTTATTCAGTAGGGGCCGCTTAGTATTCTAAGGGTGAACTGCAACATGTGAACTCACCCTAATTGTAAGTAGACAAGGCTTTTACACTCTGCGAGTCACACTGCTATGTGTAGTGCACCATGCAGGCTGGTAGTCTATTGGTCACTTCCATAGTATTAGATCAGATCAGGGGAATGATTAGTACCTTTTAAGTGGAATCTGTCACCAGGTTTAGGCTGCCCTGGGACCCTAATTCCAGCGCTGGGTCACCTACTTGTACTGCCATACTTTTCATAAAATAACAGGAGCCAAGCAATAAGTCCTTGAATCCATGAAGGCTTACCAGCCCTTCCGCCTCATGCTTTCTAACTATAGTGTGCAAAGGAAAAAGGCTGCCAATCAGCAGTGGGTGGACTGAGAAGCTGGACTCCATAGTGCACGCACAGTTTTGCTAGGACGCCAGCCTTGGCACCCACTGCAGCACATAAACAGTGGTTTTATGCAAAGTACAGCAAAAAAAGTAAATCACATGGAACATGGTCTGTCACGACTTTATCATTTCTGCAGATAGGGCAGCACAAACCTAGTGATATGATCCCTTTAAGTACCTGGCACAAAGTAATGACACCCCATATTCCATGAATATCGCAAAGCAAGACTGCATCCTGCGACCCCCCTCATATACTATGGTGGCTTGTCTGCATTATGCTGGGAACGGGTATACTTACAATAATTGGTGTACTTACTACAGTACACCACGGCCGTTGCGGTCCCCAATGCATGGGCAACAACTTGAATGGGTCTGTGGTCTGTCTGCACCACAAAAAAATAGGACATGTCTTATTTATTTGTGGTGCGGAACAGCGTAAAGAAACACCATGGAAGCACTCCGTAGTGCTTCCACTGTTCCGTTCCGTGACTACGTTCCGCACCTCCGGAATTGCGGACCCATTCAAGTGAATGGGTCCGCATCCATGATAGGTGGTGCACACGGCCAGCGGCCGTGGATTGCCGACCCGCAGTTTGCAGGCCGCAATACGGCCACGGCCGTCCAACGGCCGTGTTCATGAGGCCTAATCCAATTTTCTGTGACTGCAGGATTTTATTTTATAGTGCAGGAAAATATCTACCTCCTTCCTAGCTCATATATCTCACCTCTTTTTGTAAGGTTTCTTTTATGAACTTTCTACATTAGTGGTAGAGACTTCTGGGGATACACTGCACATAGATGTGTGACCATGCTGAGTTCACAATCACCATTTTCTAGCAGGTGTACAGTAGTTGTAATGTAAAACCTAGTTTCCCAAGAGACAGCTATAGTCATTTCTACCTTTCAACTGATACCTAATATCTAATAGCCTAAAATTGGTTGGATGGCCCTTGGCTTCAGTATACTGTATAATAATAATAATAACAATGACTATTTGCAATGCAGTACAAAACGTTATATGATAAAGTGACATAAAAGTACAAATATACAATATAACAATAAAGTTGGGTCCTACCTGGGGGAACACCTTAGCCTTAATTAATGTGGCTGAATGGGATATATTGAAAAAAGTTGTCTAAGGCCTAATGCACACAACCATTTCCATTTTACGAGCCACAAGTCGCAGATTAACCATGTGCAACCCACACTTTCCTGTATCCACACTATGTTAAACATGATTATTCTTGTCTGCAAAACAGACAAGAATAGGCCATGTTTTATCTTTTTTGCAGACGGCGGAAAGGACATACAGATGAATTTTTTGTGGCCCAATTAAAATGAATGGGTCTGAATTCGATCCTCAATGAGGATAGGAAGTGGGCTCAAAATACAGTCATGTGCATGGGGCCTAAGGTAGAGAATCCCTTTACATGTGGCCTGGTTTACAATATATTTAGTATAAAGAAAACAGGATTTCTATACATACCAACTGCAGAATGATACGCTGTGGAGTTATGGTCGTCTCTGGTCCTTGGAAATGGAGAAAGGTAGGCATGTGTGCAGTTCTTAGTTGGAGCTTGATTGGCTGCAGAAAAGAACCACTACAATAAGGCCTTCACAATAAATAATAGTTTACCTTTGGTTATTTCTAGGTTGTTCTAAAATTTCCTGTAAGCAATAAACAATCAGTAACGTACAATCGGTAAAGAGGAATATTCCAGCAGTCCTATAAAGGGCTGTTCACACTGGAATTTTCATGTGTATTCTGCGCCAAAGTCTGTATGAAATCCATATGCAATCCACATCCAATGCATGTGAATGGGGGTTTCGCAAACCCGTTCACATGCATAGGAAAATTTCCATGTGGATTTCTGTCATTTTTCTCCTCCACCAGAATAAGTCATGTCACTTATTTTGGGCAGAAAACACAAGGCTAGGATTGCTTTCACGGTCAGTGTTTGGTCAATGATTTCCATCAGTGACTGTGAGACAAAAACAGGAGCAGAGGCTACACAATGATAAGGTAACAGGCTGGTCACGTCTTATTTTGGCAGTAAGTCAAACAAATACGTTTGTAAACAGCAAAAACGTATAGAAACGTATGGCTTGACGTACCCATAGACTAAATTTAGTCAAACATAGATCGTTGTATGTAGTACATTGCAATAAATTGGAGACGAATGGATATGTAAGACAATATATTTTTATCTGTTAATCGTATTATTATTTTTTATTTTTATTTTTTCAAATAATGCCAGCAAATAGTATATGTTTTTGTTAAAAAAACAGACATAAACGTATCGAAACATATGCACATCCGTCAAATGTATATGTAAAAAAAGGATAGATAACCACAAAAGAACATACATTTGTACTATTTTACTGTATGTCTAAATGTATCTGCTTTACGTACAGCAAAAACGAGGTGTGAACTGCCCCTAAAATGGAAGAATTTGCAACTGTTCGGTGTTTTCTACCCACATAGGGTTTTAGTTCACAATAACCAATGAAAATCACTGAGGAAACCCTGACCAAACACTGACTATGAATGTAAAAAAGGGGGATAATTCTCCTACATATTTGCGACAGAAATCCGAGGGTCAGCCTTGGAAAATGCCCATGGGATTTTACTCCATTATATGAATATAGCCTAAGGCCTCTTTCACACAAGCGATACAGATTGTATCAGGATCTGTTCAGGGAAAAACTAATGGTTTTCCGTGCAAGTTTAATCAGTTTTTTTCTGCAATTGAGTTCAGTGTTTCTATTTTTTCAGTCTGTATTGTATCCAAGTTGCCTGCAATTTTTCCTGAACGCAGATGATCAAACAATGCTCATGTACACAGACCCATTAAAATCAATGGGTCAGAATTTAGACTGGTCTGAATGCTATGCGTTCACTACATGCATCGAATCTGGACGGAAAACGTGCTCGTGTCAAAGAGTCTTGTCCGGATTTGTGGCTCGTAAAATGGAAATAATTGTGTGCTAGCCTGCCCCCTTCCCCACCTACATCACACCCCTTTTTTAGACCTTGCGTGAGCAGAGAAAAGTTGCAGATTTAGCCGCAAATCCCCTTTAAGACCAAATCTGCAACAGATATACACCAAAAATTGGCTTATATCTAATAATAAATGACTCATTTAGATGTATAGAGTTGCTGGAGAAAATGAATATAAGATGCTACTAAAATAAAATTTCAACCTTAGCACTAAGTAAGATAGAAATAAAAAACACGCACAAAATACAAATATAAAAATAACAAATAAAGACGCCTATATTTTTGTAACTGTTGTAACTGATCTACAATTAATAAGCCTGTTTAAAGAAAACCTGTCACCATGACAATGCAATTGGCATGTTATCGAGCAAGAGGAGCTCAGCAGATTGATATATACCAGTATTTTGTAAGAAATGATTCCATAAAACTTGTAATTTGTATATTTATATCTCTGCTCTTTCTCAACTTAAGACCAGTACCCTCTAAAACCATCAGCGACTAACAGCTATCTACGTATACACATTTACACAGAGAATGCTATCAATCACTGATAACACCTCCTCCATGTACAACTATTAGTGACTGACAGTTATCTATATATATAAACGTACACAGAGAATCCTATCAATCACTGATAAACCCCCCATGTACAATCACTGATAACACCTCCCCTGTGTACAACTATCAGTGACTGACATCAATATATAGACACTTACACAGAGAATGTTATCTCTGAATAACACCTTCCCTGTGTACAACTACCAATGACTGACAGCTATCTATGTATACACACTTACACAGAGAATGCTATAAATCACTGATAACACCTCCCCCATGTACAGCTATCAGAGACTGACAGCTATCTCTGTATACACACTTACACAGAGAATGCTATCACTGATAATACCTCCCCCATGTAGAGATTGCTAGTATCAATCACTGATAACACTTCCCCTGTATACAACTATCAGTGACTGACAGCTATCTATGTATACACATTTAGACAGAGAATGCTATCAATTACTGATAACACCTCCCCCGTGTACAACTATCAGTGACTGACAGCTATCTATGTATACACACTTACCTAGAGAATGCTATCAATCACTGATAACACCTCCCTCCCATGTACATCCATCAGTGACTAACAGCTATCTCTGCACACACACTTACATAGAGAGTGTTATCAATCAATGACAACACCTTCCCTGTGTACAACTATGAGTGACTGACATCTATGTATACACACTTACACAGAGAATGCTATCTCTGATAACACCTTCCCTGTATACAACTATCAGTGACTGATAGCTATCTATGTATACACACTGACACAGAGAATGCTATCAATCACTGATAACACCTCGCCTGTGCACAACTATCAGTGACTGACATCTACGTATACACACTTGCACAGAGAATGCTATCAATCACTGATAACACCTAGCTCCTTGTACAACTATCAGTGAATGACAGCTATCTCTGTACACACACTTACATAGAGAGTGTTATCAATCAATGACACCTCCCCTGTGTACAACTATCAGTGACTGACATCTATGTATACACACTTACACAGAGAATGCCATCTCTGATAACACCTTCCCTTTGTACAATTATTAGTGACTGACAGCTATCTATGTATACACACTTAGGCCTCATGCACACGACAGTATTTTTTCACGGTCCGCAAAATGGGGTTCCGTTGTTCGGTGATCCGTGTCCGTTTTTTCTTCCGTGTTTCTTCCTTGATTTTTGGAGGATCACCAGACCAGAAAAGTGAAAAAAAAATCTAAGTCAAGCTTGCCTTGAAAATGATAGAAAAAAAACGGACACGGATCACGGACGCGGATGACAATCTTGTGTGCCTCCGTGTTTTTTCACGGACCCATTGACTTGAATGGGTCCGCGAACCGTTGTCCGTCAAAAAAATAGGACAGGTCCTATTTTTTTGACGGACAGGAAACACGGATCACGGACGCGGATGACAAACGGTGCATTTTCCGAGTTTTCAGCTGACCCATTGAAAGTCAATGGGTCCGCAGAAAATCACTGAAAACGGAACAACGGACACGGATGCACACAACAGTCGTGTGCATGAGGCCTTACACAGAGAATGATATCACAGATAACACCTCTTCTGTATACAGCTATCAGTGACTGACAGCTATCTATGTATACACACTTACACAGAGAATGCTATCAATCACTGATAACACTTCCCCTGTGTACAGCTATCAGTGACTGACATCTACGTATACACACTTGCACAGAGAATGCTATCAATCACTGATAACACCTCCCTCCTTGTACAACTATCAGTGAATGACAGCTATCTCTGTACACACACTTACATAGAGAGTGTTATCAATCAATGACACCTCCCCTGTGTACAACTATCAGTGACTGACATCTATGTATACACACTTACACAGAGAATGCCATCTCAGATAACTCCTTCCCTTTGTACAATTATCAGTGACTGACAGCTATCTATGTATACACACTTACACAGAGAATGCTATCAATCACTGATAACACCTCCCCATGTACAACTATCAGAGACTGACATCTATCTATTTATACACACACAGAGAATGCTATCAATCACTAATAACACCTCCCCTGTGTACAGCTATCAGTGACTGACAGCTATCTCTGTATACACACTTACACAGAGAATGCTATCAATCACTGATAACACCTCCCCTGTGTACAGCTATCAGTGACTGACAGCTATCTCTGTATACATACTGTGACACAGTGAGAGGTTTGGTCTGGGAAAACAGGTATTTTACTCCCAGCATGTGCTGCTGGGCTGATTCACAGCCAGGTGAGGTCAAATACCGGACCGTATTTTAAGTGCTGGTCCGGGTTTTGGCAGCACCTGGCTGTCCTTAAAGGGAATCTGTCACTAGCGATTTACCATTTATTTTTTTCATGAATCCATGTTTAACAGAGTACCTGTTTTCCATCTGTGTTGTTCTTTTGATTGTGAGTCTTGTCATTTCTTAAAAAAATTGATTCTTCTGATATGTAAATGACGCTGTAAGGAGCCCAGAGGGGCGTTATTCTTTCTCCACGGTGCCCAGGAACGCCCCCATGAGGTGCCGTGCCCGTCTAAGTTTGAAAACTAATAACGCCTCCCAGTTCATCGAAATCGCCTCCCAGAGGCGAGGCTAAGTGCTCAACACCCGCCCCCCTCCTCAGCGCCGCGCTCTGCTTCAAACAGGCGCAGTGCCGGTGATTGCCTGCGCTATGATAAGATGACTGACGGCACTGCACCTGCGCGGGATTTGGGATGCCGGCGAGAGGAGGATCGGGGTGTTTGCTGCAGAGCGCGGGGCTGGGGGGCGGGTGTTGAGCACTCAGCCTCGCCTCTGGGAGGCGATTTAGATGAACTGGGAGGCGTTATTAGTTTTCAAACTTAGGCGGGCACGGCACTTCAGAGGGGCGTTCCTGGGCACCGTGGAGAAAGAATAACGCCCCTCTGGACTCCTTACAGCGTCATTTACATATCAGAAGAATCGATTTTTTGAAGAAATAACAAGACTCACAATCAAAAGAACAATACAGATGGAAAACAGGTACTCTGTTAAACATGGATTCATGAAAAAATAAATTGGGTAAATCGCTAGTGACAGATTCCCTTTAAATATGCGGCTAGGCTCAGAAGGATCTTCTATCTTCATTCAGCAGGACCTGCGCTGACGTCATTGCACTCACCACGTGGTGAGCGCGATTACGTCTTCAAAGGTCTTTTTGCAGGTCCTGAAAGAAGAAGAAAGAAGACTATGCCAGCTGCGCGATCAAGTTTATAAGGTGAATTAATTTTATTTATCTTTTTAACCCCTCAATCGACATTTTAGTAAGCATTCTGTATTAGGAATGCTATTATTTTCCCTTATAAATAATAAAATCTGCAAAACACCTAAGTCCGGGTCTGGGTACCACATTCAGTTTTTTATCACGCTCGTGCAAAACGCATTGCACCTGCGCGATAAAAACTGAACAACACAACGCAATCGCAGACAAAACTGATAGAAATTGCGTGCGCACTTGCGTGGGTTTCCCGCAATGCACACGCGACGCATCCGGAGCAAATCCGGGACGCCCGTGTGAAAGAGGCCTTACTGAATCTTTTCCTATAAAACTACCAGTCTGCTCAGCTTCTCTTCTATTATATGCTGCCTGCAGATTGCACTATGTTTCACGGTGATAGGTCCTGTTTAAAAGGTTTGTCCAGTGTTATGTACATAGATCACAAACACTACATTAGGAAAAGTTCAGCAACTTTCTAGTAAGCCTGGTGGTTAACTGCATTAATTTAATTACATTTTAACATCTTTTTACTTTTTAGAATTAGTGATTTTTAAAAATACCTTTATTAGTGATTATCTGGGTATAGGTATGTATATACCAACAGAGTGTGCTACAATTTCACAAGAATTTGTATATATATATTTCTTATGACCGGGGAGTAGTAGCCCCTACACATAACATTTACTAGTGATACAATACGTCAGTAGGTTTAGGAAGTTCGAGGATCCAGTCAAATTATTAATAAAGATAATAGATAGTAGTGAGACAAGGTCTGAGAGAAGGGGCAGGGCAGACAAACTGCTTACCCTATAAGGCCCTCAAAAGACTGCTCAGCCCAGGGTGACCCCCTGATGGTGGAGGTTCCCTGTCCCCGAACCTAAAAACTAAACAAATCCCTAGGTTGACCCTAGCCAGGGAAAAATATTATAATAACGATAAATCAGGAATGGAGGGTGGTTAAGTATAGATGGGGTCACCACCTACCCCTTCCAGAGGATTAGAAAAATAGGGATGAGATTCACAATTATATTATAGGAGTGAGAGAGAGTTTCAGATAATACGGAAATCACCATCCCACTCACGAGTACAATACGCACGTTTTTAAATTATGCACATCTTAATACATATATACCACGACGCGTTTCGCCTGTATACAATCAGGCTCATCAGGAGGTAGATAAAAAAACGAACAGAGTCCAATTAAGATGTAGATGTGATTAATAATATAGATGGTGAAAATGAAGCGATACTTAGCTACCGATGTTCAATAGGGAAGGCGTGGATAGAACATTACCAGAGGGCATGATAATTACAGCCATAAGGGATAAACCTAGAAGGATGTAAATAAAAGTATGAGGAGGACGCTTAGGTCAAAAAGTCACCACAACTCTAAGTAAAAGTCATTGTAAGAACACTAAGATAGACTTTGAGGACTTACATGATGATGGTGCTGGCAAAGTCTCCCCCAGTAGCCTGTTTTAGGCCCAGGTACCGTGTCATTGGAATCGCAGCCCATTTATAGGGACCGATTCCAATTTCCGGACGCCGGAGGCACACTTCCGGTTTCCTGGAACGCATGGTGGAACGCATTGGGCCTCCGCGTCTTACGTCACTTCCGGCGCCGTGGAACGCATCGTGAGCCGCATATGGCAATCTGGGGCAATTTTTACTTTCCTCAGCAAATTCTTTACTGAATTATTGGTATGTGACCCAGGGCTTCTGTGCCTATCAGTGCGAAAAGCACTATATGACTAATGGGTTAAAAATTATCGATTACCCTTATCTTCAAATACTACATAGGACCTCTCAATTTTAATGAAACTATCATTGAGACAGGTTTATATGTTCTTCACATCATGATCTATATTTCTCATTAGTATCTTTGGTTCATTCTGTGATACTTTTTCTTTAGGGGGGCTGACAATGAGGGCCTTTTATGCCTCCAGGTACCGTGACACATTCCTTCACCCGAGGATTCTATTATCGTTAGCTCCCAATTTTATATATAATAAATCTATACTGGCCTCTTCCCATTCCTGCAATCAGCTGTTGCGTTAATCTGCATTGAATGCCAGCCACAGTCGCCCTCCGGCGCCGGCATCGAGCCATATGCGGCTCACGATGCGTTCCACGGCGCCGGAAGTGACGTAAGACGCGGAGGCCCAATGCGTTCCACCATGCGTTCCAGGAAACCGGAAGTGTGCCTCCGGCGTCCGGAAATTGGAATCGGTCCCTATAAATGGGCTGCGATTCCAATGACACGGTACCTGGGCCTAAAACAGGCTACTGGGGGAGACTTTGCCAGCACCATCATCATGTAAGTCCTCAAAGTCTATCTTAGTGTTCTTACAATGACTTTTACTTAGAGTTGTGGTGACTTTTTGACCTAAGCGTCCTCCTCATACTTTTATTTACATCCTTCTAGGTTTATCCCTTATGGCTGTAATTATCATGCCCTCTGGTAATGTTCTATCCACGCCTTCCCTATTGAACATCGGTAGCTAAGTATCGCTTCATTTTCACCATCTATATTATTAATCACATCTACATCTTAATTGGACTCTGTTCGTTTTTTTATCTACCTCCTGATGAGCCTGATTGTATACAGGCGAAACGCGTCGTGGTATATATGTATTAAGATGTGCATAATTTAAAAACGTGCGTATTGTACTCGTGAGTGGGATGGTGATTTCCGTATTATCTGAAACTCTCTCTCACTCCTATAATATAATTGTGAATCTCATCCCTATTTTTCTAATCCTCTGGAAGGGGTAGGTGGTGACCCCATCTATACTTAACCACCCTCCATTCCTGATTTATCGTTATTATAATATTTTTCCCTGGCTAGGGTCAACCTAGGGATTTGTTTAGTTTTTAGGTTCGGGGACAGGGAACCTCCACCATCAGGGGGTCACCCTGGGCTGAGCAGTCTTTTGAGGGCCTTATAGGGTAAGCAGTTTGTCTGCCCTGCCCCTTCTCTCAGACCTTGTCTCACTACTATCTATTATCTTTATTAATAATTTGACTGGATCCTCGAACTTCCTAAACCTACTGACGTATTGTATCACTAGTAAATGTTATGTGTAGGGGCTACTACTCCCCGGTCATAAGAAATATATATATACAAATTCTTGTGAAATTGTAGCACACTCTGTTGGTATATACATACCTATACCCAGATAATCACTAATAAAGGTATTTTTAAAAATCACTAATTCTAAAAAGTAAAATTATATAAACCCCATGTGATAATAGAATCTAATAAAAATCTAATTACTAGGCAAACATTTTAACATCTCTTTTAGCTGTCTGCAAATCGCAATATGATTTAGACCAAGAGCATAAAACCCTTGCCTGATTTCTGAGAACAAAAAACAACCTGCACACCTGTCAGTTTCATGTAATCAGGACAAGTTTTCAAACAGTAAATGAAGATGCCCTCACTCACTGACAGCAATCAGAGATGTTGAAAATGGAAAGGAATTTAATGTTTAATGCTTTGTACAGTTAAAAAAAGTAAAACTAATCTACAATACGAATACTTCTTAATACTATTACTAAATAATTATGTAATTATGGTTAGGGTTATACCTTTCTTCCTAAAAGATCTTTTGCTAAAACATTTTAAATAAATAAAAAAATAACTTCCTAAAAATACAGTAAAATTATCTGATTATATCTAGGGATGAGCGAATTTCATGTTATGAAATTCGTTTGCGCTTCGTTTGGTTGTAAAAGCAGAATTGAGTTATGGATTCCATTACCAAGGACCATAACACAATTCTATGACGCAATGCATAGCGGAATGCCATTCCATTATTCATTCCGTCATAATAGAAGTCTATGGCCTGCATAACGGATTCGTCCCGTTATGCAGGAGAGGACTCCCCTGCATAACAGAAACGGGACGGATCCCTTGTGCAGGCCATAGACTTCTATTATGATGGAATTAATAACGGAATGAATGCCTCTTAAGGCATTCCGTTATGCATTCCGTCACAGAATTGCGTTATGGTCCTTGGTAACGGAATCCATAACTCAATTCTGCTTTTACAACCAAACGAAGCGCAAACAAATTTGAAATATGAAATTCGCTCATCTCTAATTATATAATTTACTTGCTATAACTCAAAAACCGGTACTAATAATATCTCCCAATATGGGCTAAAAAACTGAATAAATCACTTGCAAGGACTGAACCATGGTTAAGGTATTTAAAGGGCGTGTCACAACTGTAATAAGTTTAATACATACAAATGGTTAATATCGGTATAATATAACTAAAAGAATATCTATTGACTATGTATCTTACTGATCCAAAAAGCTGCCATGGTGTTATTATCCGATACTATATCCCCATTAAACCAGCATCTCCAAAAGAAACCTTCATGATGCAGAATGACTGGGTCAACAACCTATGGATGACATAGAAAGAAATACACATGATAAATACACAGGTAGATGATGTTTATACTGCAATAATAAAGATGACAGAAGTCCATCCAGATGATAAAAATGACACTAACCCCTTCTGTTCGGTTTTTTGAGCATTTTTCAATCTCCCTGGCAAGTAGCCAATAGTCTGATCCAAATGCCACCAAAAGAACTAAAATTCCCAAAGCACCAAAAAGACCACCAAAAAATATCCCAATGCTGAGCTTCATGCTTTCTGCGGGTGTAACAGATTTTTTAACATAAACAATCCCTTCTAGATAAGCTTTTCCTCTTCTGGTTGGTATGTACTATCTCCTCGAGCGGTTTGCAGGCAACTAACTAGTAGAGTGAAATACGGGCAAGGGCTTCTATTTTTGGACCTTGATGAAGCAGCTCTGCTATGTTGCTATGACAGGGAGGGTCCAGTCCAAAATAACTGACCTTTTTGAGGAGTCAGGGGATGGCATGAAGGCTAGTTTCACTTCATCTACTAGTAGAACATATCACATCCATCAATACAACATTAATAAGAGCACAAACTGTACCCTTCAGTAATTGTTAAACTGTTATATGATGACACAAAAGCTTTGTATTTCTAGTACAGTGCAATAGAGTTTATGGGGTTTTCCCAAAAAATCACGCATTGCCTATCTATTGGATAAGTGATAAATAATGGATCACAGGGGGTCCGACTGCTGTGAACCCCCAGCGATCCTGAGAATGAGTGATCCCTGAGTTCACTCTGTGAATGGAGTGATAGTGCACATGGGTCTATTCACTTCCAACCGTCCCACAGAAATATATAGAGAGATGCACTATCACTACATTCAGAGGGGATTCAGGGACCCCTTGCTCTCAGTATCGAGGGTGGTCCTGGCGATCCGTTATATCCATTATATGCTGTTGATAGGTGATCATTTTCGAAGGATAACCATTTTCAAAATAATGCACCAGGTTTTCCTGCAGGGCTCTAAAACAATAACACATTGTAATGTCCGAAGAGTTGTGCCAAATGACATTCTTTGCTCTGCTTACTATCTGTATATTATACAGTTGATGTTTACTTGCAGTTTATACAGTTTCTCTGTTCTTAGGAGGCCTCATTTTAAAGGGGTACTCCCATCTTGCACATTTATGGCATATTCTCAAGCTGGAATAAAAGTCTGATAGGTGTGGATCCCACTCCTCAGACCCATTACTATCTTAACAAACATCATAAAACACATAAGATCATTTATCTCTATTCCCTAACCCTCCCTCCCATTCCAATCATCTCACCCAGATGGGAAAAAAAACTAGAACATGGCTCCCTTTGTGCCCAGCTGGGAATGTAAAGGTGGCAGAACATGCATGGTTCTCTCCATTCAGTAGCACTTTTTAAAATAGTCAATTGACCTGACTGTCTTGTGGATATGCTATAAATGTCCCAGAGGGGAAAACAGAAGAAGTCTAGAACAACAAAAAGAATGAACAGCCTACCTTCCCGACATCCCCCACACATGTACGGTGAATGTCAGGTTTTTAAAGATGGCACCCGACCAGAAGATGATAAGATACTATAGCCAAAAGGTGCCTGCTGTTTTACACAGCAGACACCTGGAGAGAGAGTCAATGATCAGCAATAACGCCAATTGAAGAATTTTAAACCCTCAGATGCCGTGGTCATTTGCGACCACGGCATTTGAGAGGTCTTTTCCTGTGAGCCGTTTGACTGCTTTGACAGCCTCAGGCCCTCTGAAGGCTCAGAGGCCTGTTATAGAAAAGTTTCTATAGGAGCGTACTGACTCTCACAAAGACTGCAATACTAAATCACTGCAGTCTATGGGAGAAATGATCAGACAATCACATGTTAAAGTCCCCTAGGGGGACTTAAAGTAAGTGTATAAAAAAGTTAAAGAAGTAGTAGGGTAGGCTTGGTCATGCTGATTAAATCTATGAAAAAGTGCTGCAATTAAAAAAAAAACAAAAAAAAAACGGGGACACAAAAAGTTAGGAAACTGCATACAAAAAAATAATGCAGTGTCAATTGGCCAGGATGTAACAGGATGAGCATTATGCACTCAAAAAAAAACCACATAGACTTAACCTCTTCAGGACCCAGCCATTTTTCACCCTAAGGACCAGGCCATTTTTAGCAAATCTAACATGTGTCACTTTATGTGGTAATAGCTTTAAAACGCTTTTTATTTATCCAGGTCATTCGGAGATTGTTTTCTAGTCACATATTGTACTTCATGACAGTGGTAAATTTGAATCAAAATATTTCATTTTTATTTATAAAAAATACAAAATTTACAAAACAATTAGAAAAATTAGCAAATTTACATATTTACATTTCTCTACTTTTATAATAGATAGTAATACCTCCAAAAATAGTTATTACTTTATATTGCTCATATGTCTACTTCATGTTTGGATCATTTTGAAAATGACAATTATATTTTTTGGGGAAGTTAAAAGGCTTAGAAGTTTAGAAGCAAATCTTAAAATTTTAAATAAAAATTCCAAAACCAAATTTTTTAAGGACCAGTTCAGGTATGAAGTCACTTTCTGGGGCTTACATGTTAAAAACCACCCATAAATCACCCCATTTTAGAAACTACACCCCTTAAGCTATTCAAAACTGATTTTACAGACTTTGTTAATTCTTTAGGTGCCCCACGAGAGTTAAAGGAAAATGGGAATGAAATTCCAAAATTTCACTTTTTTTTAGCAGATTTTAAATTTTAATCTATTTTTTCTGCAACACATCAAGGGTTAACAGCCAAACAAAGCTCAAAATCGATTACCCTGAATATGGAGTTTACAGAAACACCCCATGTGCGCTCAAAAACTGATGTATGGGCACACAGCAGGCTCCAGAGTGGAAGGTGCACCATATGGCTTTAGGAGAGCTGATTTAGCTGGAATGCTAATTGGGAGCTATGTCGTATATGAAGACACCCTGAGGTGGCCCTACAGTGGAAACCCCCAAAAAGTGACACAATTTTAGAAACTACATCCCTCAAGGAATCTTTCAAGGTGTGTAGTGAGCACTTTGAGTAAAAATGAAAAAAAAAAAAAAAAATGAAACAAAAAGTTGCTTTACACCCACATTTTTCACTTTACCAAAGGGTAACAGGACAAAATGCACCCCACATTTTGTTCCCCATTTCCCACCGAATAAGGCAACACCCCATACGTGCTCAAAAAATGATGTATAGGCACACAGCAGGCTTCAGAGTAGAAGGTGCACCATATGGCTTTAGGAGAGCGGATTTAGCTGGAATGGTAATTGGGAGCTATATCGCATATGAAGACATCCTGAGGTGGCCCTACAGTGGAAACCCCCAAAAAGTGACGCCATTTTAGAACCTACATCCCTCAAGGAATCTTTCAAGGTGTGTAGTGAGCACTTTGAGTGAAAATGAAAATTTGTAATTTTTTTCACAAAAAAGTTGCTTTACACCCACATTTTTCACTTTCCCAAAGGGTAACAGGACAAAATGCAGCCCACATTTTGTTCCCCATTTCCCACCGAATAAGGCAACACCCCATACGTGCTCAAAAAATTATGTATAGGCGCGCACAGTAGGCTTCAGTGTGGAAGGAGCACTCTGAGGTGGCCCTACAGTCGAAACCCCCCAAAAAGTGACCCCATTTTGGAAACTACACCCCTCAAGGAATCTTGTAAGGTGTGTAGTGAACACTTTGACCTCAAAGAACTGACCCCATTTTGAAAGAGCACCCCTGTACAAACATTTTAAGTGGTAGAAAGGGTACTTTTCAACAAACAGGTGTCTCACAGAAGGCAGAAACACTTGTTAAAGGATTTCAAAGCACACATTTGTGAAAATAAAAAATACTAGCAAACCCCAATTTTTCACTTTCACGAGGGGTTAAAGGAGAAAATGCACCCCAGTATGTGTTCCCTATTTTCTCCCCATTTTGCAAACACCCCATATGTGCTTGTAGCCTGCTGTATGGGTGCACAGCAGGCAAACAGCAACATATGGATTTTGCTGGCTGGCCTGAATTGGCAGACATGGAAATTAGGTGACATGTTGCATTTAAAAACTTCCTGAGGTCCCCAGAAATTAAAAACCCCAAGAAGTGACCCCATTTTAGAAAGCGAACCCTCGTACGAACATTTTAAGGGCACTTTTGACCTAACAGTTGTCTCACAGAAAAGAATATGTAGTGGTTGTTGGAAAGTGGATATGTAAGCTATGCGGACTAAGGCTACTTTCACACTAGCGTTTTTGCTGGATCCGGCAGGGTTCAGTAAAAACGCTTCCCTTACAGATAATACAACCGTCTGCATCCGTTTGAACGATTCCGGTTGTATTATTTATAACATTTATTTAACATTGCCAAAACGGATCCATTTGAACTCCATTGAAAGTCAATGGAGGACGGATCCGTTTTCTACTGTGGCAGATTGTGCCAGAGAAAAGTGATCCGTCCCCATTGAGTTGCTCTGCATCCCAGGACGGCATGCTGCGGTTTTCTCTCCATTCTGGGAACGGAACGGAATGCATTTTGGAGCATTCCGTTCCCTTTAGTTCAGTTTTGTCCATATTGACAATGAATGGGGACAAAACTGAAGCGTTTTTTTTTCCGGTATTGAGCCCCTATGACGGAACTCAATACTGTAAAATTTTGATGCTAGTGTGAAAGTAGCCTAAATCAGAGATATAAGGTGGTAAAACTACAGGGTACATCACAGATGAAATTAAATTAATACTCCATGGATGAGTGGTAGATTTTAAAACACTCCTCCATGCACAGGGCAGGTTTCGCAGTGGTAAATGGTGTCTTTCCTTAACCCCCTTTTGGAACACACCCTGCATCTTTTTGGGGTCCTTCCCTTACTTGCTGTCTGGGGGACTTGCCCTGGTACAACACGGGCACCATGACTTCCTGAAGTACTGGGACCCTCCCCGGCCTGGGTTTGAAAAATTAGGGCCTTGATAACCACCTCTTGGAACTGAAGGAAAGTCCCTGTGTGGCCTTCAGACTGAAATAGCACGTACGCATTGCACATTGCCATCTGTACAACATGTACGGCCAGCTTTTTGTACCACACTTTAGTTTTTGGTTTGGCATTGTAGTGCTTCAGAAAGATGCACCCCTCCCATGTGCCTGTTTTAGTCCAGGATACAAACTGGTTTGGGGGTAGTGGTTGTGATACCTCATACAGGAGCAGGGGAGCTGGTGTTAGTGTGAATGGTGGTCAGTACAAGGACGTCCCTCTTGTCCTTGTACTTAACCTTCAGCATGTTCTCGTGGAGGAGAGCCCTACTTTCACCCATTCTCAGTGGTTGCCCTGTCAGGGATATAGGGAGGCATCTCAGATTTTTGCACACTGTGCAGCAAGCTACAGTACCTCTGGCAGTTAGGGACGGGAATAGGGGTATGCTAGTATAATAGTTATCCACATAGAGGTGGTAACCCTTATCTAGCATTGGGTGCAGTAAGTCCCACACTATCTTCCCACTATCTCCTAAGATGGGGGGGAATTATGGGGGTTCTATCTGGGAATCTTTTCCTTTGTAAATGCAGAACTTGTGGGTGTACCCGGAGCTACTCTCACAAGGTTTGTATTATTAATGCCATACCTTACCCGTTTGCTAGGCAGGTACTGGTGGAATCTAATCCTCCCTTTGAAAAGTAATAGGGACTCATCTACACAGACATTTTTTTCTGGGTTGTACACCTCAGACAACTTGGTGTTAAAGTGGTCAAGGACAGGCCTAACTTTGAACAGACGGTCAAATGTTGGGTCGTTTTGGGGTGGGCACCGTGCATTGTCATTGTAGTGTAGGAATTTCCTAATTGACTCAAATCGCTTCCGGGTCATGGTCTTACTGAAAATTAGAGTCTGGTAGAAAATGTCCGAACTCCAATATTGTCTAACGTTTGGCTTCTTTACAAAACCCATATGCAGCATGACTCCCCAAAATTTCATCATCTCTGCTGCACTTACTGGGGTCCAACCTAGGGGTCTAGCGTATGCTGATGTAGGGTTCTGAGCAATGAATTGTTGAACGTATAAATTGGTTTGGACCACCATTACATTTACAAAAACTTCAGAGAAGAAGATTTAGAAAAAATCTAGTTCAGTGAAGCCCGCACAATCTATCTGTACTCCGGAGCTGCCCTCAAAAGCCGAAATTTGGGGCTGATAATCGTCAGGGGGTGGGGTCCATATGGGCTCACTCTGGGGGGCTGCCTCTGCTGCTACCCTGGGGCGCATTCTAGAGGGTCCCTCATCAGCGGATGATTATAATGAGGGAGTAGAGGAAAGTGGCATCCTCTTCTCCCTCACTGGCAGACCCGGTATCGGAGGCAAGGATGGGGTATGACTCTTCAGCTGAGTATACTCGTTGGGACAGATGGGCCATTTTTATTTTATTGTCGTGTGACGTTTAAAATGTGTAAACCTTTATTTAGTGTGAGGGGTATGTATGTTGTGTTTTCACACATGAAGGAGCTTGTAATAAATTAGAAATATAGAGAAAATGAGTAGAGAAAAAAAGTAAAAAAAAATTTGTTATAATTTGAATGATTATGGCTTACAGCTTATGAAACCCCAAATTCACAATCTCAGAAAATTAGAATATTGTGAAGAGGTTCAGTATTCTAGGCTCAATGTGTCAGACTCTAGTCAGCTAATCAATCCATAACACCTGCAAAGGGTTCCTGAGTAGAGTTGAGCGAACACCTGGATGTTCGGGTTCGAGAAGTTCGGCCGAACTTCTCGAAAATGTTCGGGTTCGGGATCCGAACCCGATCCGAACTTCGTCCCGAACCCGAACCCCATTGAAGTCAATGGGGACCCGAACTTTTCAGCACTAAAAAGGCTGTAAAACAGCCCAGGAAAGGGCTAGAGGGCTGCAACATGTAGGTAAATCCCCTGCAAACAAATGTGGATAGGGAAATGAATTAAAATAAAAATTAAATAAATAAAAATTAACCAAAATCAATTGGAGAGAGGTCCCATAGCAGAGTATCTGGCTTCCCGTCACCCACCACTGGAACAGTCCATTCTCAGATATTTAGGCCCCGGAACCCAGGCAGAGGAGAGAGGTCCCGTAACAGAGAATCTGGCTTCATGTCAGCAGAGAATTAGTCTGCATGTCATAGCAGAGAATGAGGCTTCACGTCAGCCACCACTGCAACAGTCGATTGGCATATATTTAGGCCCAGCACCCAGGCAGAGGAGAGAGGTCCCGTAACAGACAATCTGGCTTCATGTCAGCAGAGAATCAGTCTTCATGTCATAGCAGAGAATCAGGCTTCACGTCACCCACCACTGTAAGAGTCCATTTTCATAAATTTAGGCCCAGCACCCAGGCAGAGGAGAGAGGTCCCGTAACAGAGGATCTGGCTTCATGTCAGCAGAGAATTAGTCTGCATGTCATAGCAGAGAATGAGGCTTCACGTCAGCCACCACTGCAACAGTCCACTGGCATATATTTAGGCCCAGCACACAGGCAGAGGAGAGAGGTCCCGTAACAGAGGATCTGGCTTCATGTCAGCAGAGAATCAGTCTGCATGTCATAGCAGAGAATCAGGCTTCACGTCACCCACCACTGCAACAGTCCATTGTCATAAATTTAGGCCCAGCACCCAGGCAGAGGAGAGAGGTCCCGTAACAGACAATCTGGCTTCATGTCAGCAGAGAATTAGTCTGCATGTCATAGCAGAGAATGAGGCTTCACGTCAGCCACCACTGCAACAGTCCATTGGCATATATTTAGGCCCAGCTCCCAGGCAGAGGAGAGAGGTCCCGTAACAGACAATCTGGCTTCATGTCAGCAGAGAATCAGTCTGCATGTCATAGCAGAGAATGAGGCTTCACGTCAGCCACCACTGCAACAGTCCATTGGCATATATTTAGGCCCAGCACCCAGGCAGAGGAGAGAGGTCCCGTAACAGACAATCTGGCTTCATGTCAGCAGAGAATCAGTCTTCATGTCATAGCAGAGAATCAGGCTTCACGTCTCCCACCACTGTAAGAGTCTATTTTCATAAGTTTAGGCCCAGCACCCAGGCAGAGGAGAGAGGTCCCGTAACAGAGGATCTGGCTTCATGTCAGCAGAGAATTAGTCTGCATGTCATAGCAGAGAATGAGGCTTCACGTCAGCCACCACTGCAACAGTCCATTGGCATATATTTAGGCCCAGCACCCAGGCAGAGGAGAGAGGTCCCGTAACAGACAATCTGGCTTCATGTCAGCAGAGAATCAGTCTTCATATCATAGCAGAGAATCAGGCTTCACGTCACCCACCACTGTAAGAGTCCATTTTCATAAATTTAGGCCCAGCACCCAGGCAGAGGAGAGAGGTCCCGTAACAGAGGATCTGGCTTCATGTCAGCAGAGAATCAGTCTGCATGTCATAGCAGAGAATCAGGCTTCACGTCACCCAACATTGGAACAGTCCATTGGCATATATTTAGGCCCCGGGACCCAGACAGAGGAGAGGTTCATTCAACTTTGGGTAGCCTCGCAATATAATGGTAAAATGAAAATAAAAATAGGATTGAATGAGGAAGTGCCCTGGGGTCCAATAATATATGGTTAAGGGGAGGTAGTTAATGTCTAATCTGGGCAAGGGACGGACAGATCCTGTGGGATCCATGCCTGGTTCATTTTTATGAACGTCAGCTTGTCCACATTGGCTGTAGACAGGTGGCTGCGTTTGTCTGTAATGACGCCCCCTGCCGTGCTGAATACACGTTCAGACAAAACGCTGGCCGCCGGGCAGGCCAGCACCTCCAAGGCATAAAAGGCTAGCTCTGGCCACGTGGACAATTTAGAGACCCAGAAGTTGAATGGGGCCGAACCATCAGTCAGTACGTGGAGGGGTGTGCACATGTACTGTTCCACCATGTTAGTGAAATGTTGCCTCCTGCTAACACGTTGCGTATCAGGTGGTGGTGCAGTTAGCTGTGGCGTGTTGACAAAAGTTTTCCACATCTCTGCCATGCTAACCCTGCCCTCAGAGGAGCTGGCATTGACACAGCTGCCTTGGCGACCTCTTGCTCCTCCTCTGCCTTGGCCTTGGGCTTCCACTTGTTCCCCTGTGACATTTGGGAATGCTCTCAGTAGCGCGTCTACCAACGTGCGCTTGTACTCGCGCATCTTCCTATCACGCTCCAGTGCAGGAAGTAAGGTGGGCACATTGTCTTTGTAGCGTGGATCCAGCAGGGTGGCAACCCAGTAGTCCGCACAGGTTAAAATGTGGGCAACTCTGCTGTCGTTGCGCAGGCACTGCAGCATGTAGTCGCTCATGTGTGCCAGGCTGCCCAGGGGTAAGGACAAGCTGTCCTCTGTGGGAGGCGTATCGTCATGCCTTTCCCCCCAGCCACGCACCAGTGATGGACCCGAGCTGCGTTGGGTGCCACCCCGCTGTGACCATGCTTCATCCTCATCCTCCTCCACCTCCTCCTCATCCTCCTCGTCCTCCAGTAGTGGGCCCTGGCTGGCCACATTTGTACCTGGCCTCTGCTGTTGCCAAAAACCTCCCTCTGAGTCACTTCGAAGAGACTGGCCTGAAAGTGCTAAAAATGACCCCTCTTCCTCCTCCTCCTCCTCCTGGGCCACCTCCTCTTCCATCATCGCCCTAAGTGTTTTCTCAAGGAGACATAGAAGTGGTATTGTAACGCTGATAACGGCGTCATCGCCACTGGCCATGTTGGTGGAGTACTCGAAACAGCGCAACAGGGCACACAGGTCTCGCATGGAGGCCCAGTCATTGGTGGTGAAGTGGTGCTGTTCTGTAGTGCGACTGACCCGTGCGTGCTGCAGCTGAAACTCCACTATGGCCTGCTGCTGCTCGCACAGTCTGTCCAGCATGTGCAAGGTGGAGTTCCACCTGGTGGGCACGTTGCATATGAGGCGGTGAGCGGGAAGGCCGAAG
This sequence comes from Bufo gargarizans, assembly GCF_014858855.1. Classification (NCBI taxonomy): domain Eukaryota; kingdom Metazoa; phylum Chordata; class Amphibia; order Anura; family Bufonidae; genus Bufo; species Bufo gargarizans. The sequence continues at coordinate 215,343,113 of NC_058082.1, read as the reverse complement.
TTACGCTGTAGCGCAGACAGGCGAGCAGCAGCAGGATGTGAACGCCGGAAGCGCGAACAGACGGCCCGCACTTTATGCAGCAGCTCTGACATGTCGGGGTAGTTGTGTATGAACTTCTGCACCACCAAATTCAGCACATGCGCCAAGCAAGGGATGTGCGTCAAATTGGCTAGTCCCAGAGCTGCAACGAGATTTCGCCCATTATCACACACCACCAGGCCGGGCTTGAGGCTCACCGGCAGCAACCACTCGTCGGTCTGTTGTTCTATACCCCGCCACAACTCCTGTGCGGTGTGGGGCCTGTCCCCCAAACATATGAGTTTCAGAATGGCCTGCTGACGTTTACCCCGGGCTGTGCTGAAGTTGGTGGTGAAGGTGTGTGGCTGACTGGATGAGCAGGTGGAAGAAGAGGAGGAGGAAGCCGAGAAGGAGGAGGTGGCAACAGGAGGCAAAGAATGTTGCCCTGCGATCCTTGGCGGCGGAAGGACGTGCGCCAAACAGCTCTCCGCCTGGGGCCCAGCTGCCACTACATTTACCCAGTGTGCAGTTAGGGAGATATAGCGTCCCTGGCCGTGCTTACTGGTCCACGTATCTGTGGTTAGGTGGACCTTGCTACAGATGGCGTTGCGCAGTGCACACTTGATTTTATCGGATACTTGGTTGTGCAGGGAAGGCACGGCTCTCTTGGAGAAGTAGTGGCGGCTGGGAACAACATACAGTGGGACAGCAAGCGACATGAGCTGTTTGAAGCTGTCTGTGTCCACCAGCCTAAATGACAGCATTTCATAGGCCAGTAGTTTAGAAATGCTGGCATTCAGGGCCAGGGATCGAGGGTGGCTAGGTGGGAATTTACGCTTTCTCTCAAATGTTTGTGAGATGGAGAGCTGAACGCTGCTGTGTGACATGGTTGAGACGCTTGGTGACGGAGGTGGTGGTGGTGGTGTTGGTGGTACATCCCGTTTGCTGGGCGGCAGGTGCCAACGTTCCTCCAGAGGCAGAGGAAGAGGCCGAGGCGGCAGCAGCAGAAGAGGCCGAGGCGGCAGCAGCAGAAGAGGTAGCAGGGGGAGCCTGAGTGACTTCCTTGGTTTTAAGGTGTTTACTTCACTGCAGTTCATGCTTTGCATGCAGGTGCCTGGTCATGCAGGTTGTGCTCAGGTTCAGAACGTTAATGCCTCGCTTCAGGCTCTGATGGCACAGCGTGCAAACCACTCGGGTCTTGTCGTCAGCACATTGTTTGAAGAAGTGCCATGCCAGGGAACTCCTTGAAGCTGCCTTTGGGGTGCTCGGTCCCAGATGGCGGCGGTCAGTAGCAGGCGGAGTCTCTTGGCGGCGGGTGTTCTGCTTTTGCCCACTGCTCCCTCTTTTGCTACGCTGTTGGCTCGGTCTCACCACTGCCTCTTCCTCCGAACTGTGAAAGTCAGTGGCACGACCTTCATTCCATGTGGGGTCTAGGACCTCATCGTCCCCTGCATCGTCTTCCACCCAGTCTTGATCCCTGACCTCCTGTTCAGTCTGCACACTGCAGAAAGACGCAGCAGTTGGCACCTGTGTTTCGTCATCATCAGAGACATGCTGAGGTGGTATTCCCATGTCCTCATCATCAGGAAACATAAGTGGTTGTGCGTCAGTGCATTCTATGTCTTTCACCGCTGGGGAAGGGCTAGGTGGGTGCCCTTGGGAAACCCTGCCAGCGGAGTCTTCAAACAGCATAAGAGACTGCTGCATAACTTGAGGCTGAGACAGTTTCCCTGGTATGCATGGGGGTGATGTGACAGACTGATGGGGTTGGTTTTCAGGCGCCATCTGTGCGCTTTCTGCAGAAGACTGGGTGGGAGATAATGTGAACGTGCTGGATCCACTGTCGGCCACCCAATTGACTAATGCCTGTACCTGCTCAGGCCTTACCATCCTTAGAACGGCATTGGGCCCCACCATATATCGCTGTAAATTCTGGCGGCTACTGGGACCTGAGGTAGTTGGTACACTAGGACGTGTGGATGTGGCAGAACGGCCACGTCCTCTCCCAGCACCAGAGGGTCCACTAACACCACCACGACCATGTCCACGTCCGCGTCCCTTACTAGATGTTTTCCTCATTGTTATGGTTCACCACAACAACAAAAATATTATTTGGCCCAACGTATTGTATTCAAATTCAGCGGGATATAAATTTGAGGCCTAGTATTTAGGCGCTGGGTGACCGGTATGGATTTACTAACAGAATTGGACTTGGAAATGCACAGTAGCGTGTGTGTGAAGTTATTCTGAATGACCCTATGTGCACCTTGAATATTATATACCCTTTTAGGGATAGATTTCAAATAGCTCTGATATAGCAGGAACCACTAAATTATGAAATTGCTAAATTGGGAATTGTATTTCAACCCTGAACAAAAAATGTGCTTTGACGGACACTAAATAACTTTCCCAGCCACAACAGGACAGCGGTAACGACAGATTTAGCGGGATATAAATTTGAGGCCTAGTATTTAGGCGCTGGGTGACCGTTATGGATTTACTAACAGAATTGGACTTGGAAATGCACAGTAGCGTGTGTGTGAAGTTATTCTGAATGACCCTATGTGCACCTTGAATATTATATACCCTTTTAGGGATAGATTTCAAATAGCTCTGATATAGCAGAAACCACTAAATTATGAAATTGCTAAATTGGGAATTGTATTTCAACCCAGAACAAAAAATGTGCTTTGACGGACACTAAATAACTTTCCCAGCCACAACAGGACAGCGGTAACGAGAGATTTAGCGGGATATAAATTTGAGGCCTAGTATTTAGGCGCTGGGTGACCGGTATGGATTTACTAACAGAATTGGACTTGGAAATGCACAGTAGCGTGTGTGTGAAGTTATTCTGAATGACCCTATGTGCACCTTGAATATTATATACCCTTTTAGGGATAGATTTCAAATAGCTCTGATATAGCAGAAACCACTAAATTATGAAATTGCTAAATTGAGAATTGTATTTCAACCCTGAACAAAAAATGTGCTTTGACGGACACTAAATAACTTTCCCAGCCACAACAGGACAGCGGTAACGAGAGATTTAGCGGGATATAAATTTGAGGCCTAGTATTTAGGCGCTGGGTGACCGGTATGGATTTACTAACAGAATTGGACTTGGAAATGCACAGTAGCGTGTGTGTGAAGTTATTCTGAATGACCCTATGTGCACCTTGAATATTATATACCCTTTTAGGGATAGATTTCAAATAGCTCTGATATAGCAGGAACCACTAAATTATGAAATTGCTAAATTGGGAATTGTATTTCAACCCAGAACAAAAAATGTGCTTTGACGGACACTAAATAACTTTCCCAGCCACAACAGGACAGCGGTAACGAGAGATTTAGCGGGATATAAATTTGAGGCCTAGTATTTAGGCGCTGGGTGACCGGTATGGATTTACTAACAGAATTAGACTTGGAAATGCACAGTAGCGTGTGTGTGAAGTTATTCTGAATGACCCTATGTGCACCTTGAATATTATATACCCTTTTAGGGATAGATTTCAAATAGCTCTGATATAGCAGGAACCACTAAATTATGAAATTGCTAAATTGGGAATTGTATTTCAACCCTGAACAAAAAATGTGCTTTGACGGACACTAAATAACTTTCCCAGCCACAACAGTACAGCGGTAACGACAGATTTAGCGGGATATAAATTTGAGGCCTAGTATTTAGGCGCTGGGTGACCGGTATGGATTTAGTGACAGAATTAGACTGGGATATGGCCAAAAAATAACCACACTATTGCTGGTTAAATGCACTTGGTGACGGGCGCAGCTTGCCCCTGATGTAGTATATGGCCAAAAAATGAACAGACTATTGCTGGTTAAATGCACTTGGTGACGGGCGCAGCTTGCCCCTGATTTAGTATATGGCCAAAAAATGAACAGACTATTGCTGGTTAAATGCACTTGGTGTGATAGCTTGACCAACCACACTACTGAGGGTTAAATGCACTTGGTGACGGGCGCAGCTTGCCCCTGATGTAGTATATGGCCAAAAAATGAACAGACTATTGCTGGTTAAATGCACTTGGTGTGACAGCTTGACCAACCACACTACTGAGGGTTAAATGCACTTGGTGACGGGCGCAGCTTGCCCCTGATGTAGTATATGGCCAAAAAATGAACAGACTATTGCTGGTTAAATGCACTTGGTGTCACAGCTTGACCAACCACACTACTGAGGGTTAAATGCACTTGGTGACGGGCGCAGCTTGCCCCTGATGTAGTATATGGCCAAAAAATGAACAGACTATTGCTGGTTAAATGCACTTGGTGATGGGCGCAGCTTGCCCCTGATTTAGTATATGGCCAAAAAATGAACAGACTATTGCTGGTTAAATGCACTTGGTGTGATAGCTTGACCAACCACACTACTGAGGGTTAAATGCACTTGGTGACGGGGGCAGCTTGCCCCTGATGTAGTATATGGCCAAAAAATGAACAGACTATTGCTGGTTAAATGCACTTGGTGTCACAGCTTGACCAACCACACTACTGAGGGTTAAATGCACTTGGTGACGGGCGCAGCTTGCCCCTGATGTAGTATATGGCCAAAAAATGAACAGACTATTGCTGGTTAAATGCACTTGGTGTCACAGCTTGACCAACCACACTACTGAGGGTGAAATGCACTTGGTGACGGGCGCAGCTTGCCCCTGATGTAGTATATGGCCAAAAAATGAACAGACTATTGCTGGTTAAATGCACTTGGTGACGGGCGCAGCTTGCCCCTGATTTAGTATATGGCCAAAAAATGATGAACAGACTATTGCTGGTTAAATGCACTTGGTGTGATAGCTTGACCAACCACACTACTGAGGGTTAAATGCACTTGGTGACGGGCGCAGCTTGCCCCTGATGTAGTATATGGCCAAAAAATTAACAGACTATTGCTGGTTAAATGCACTTGGTGTGACAGCTTGACCAACCACACTACTGAGGGTTAAATGCACTTGGTGACGGGCGCAGCTTGCCCCTGATGTAGTATATGGCCAAAAAATAAACAGACTATTGCTGGTTAAATGCACTTGGTGTGACAGCTTCACCCTGATGTAGGCTTTAGCCAAAAAACAACCACACCATTGAGGGTTAAATGCACTTGGTCGCAGCTTGTGCTGGCGCACCACAAGACACAAAATGGCCGCCGATCACCCCAGAAAAATGTGACTGACAAACGGTCTGGGCAGCCTAAAAACAGTGAGCAATTGAGTATCAGCAGCTCAATGACCCACAGCTGCAGATCGATCAATAATCAAGTCCTTTGGAGGAGTTAATCTGCCTAATCTCGCCCTACTGTCGCAGCCGCAACCTCTCCCTACGCTAATCAGAGCAGAGTGACGGGCGGCGCTATGTGACTCCAGCTTAAATAGAGGCTGGGTCACATGGTGCTCTGGCCAATCACAGCCATGCCAATAGTAGGCATGGCTGTGATGGCCTCTTGGGGCAAGTAGTATGACGCTTGTTGATTGGCTGCTTTGCAGCCTTTCAAAAAGCGCCAAGAAAGCGTCACAAAAGCGCCAAGAAAGCGACGAACACCGAACCCGAACCCGGACTTTTACGAAAATGTCCGGGTTCGGGTCTGTGTCACGGACACCCCAAAATTCGGTACGAACCCGAACTACAGTTCGAGTTTGCTCATCCCTATTCCTGAGCCATTAAATTGTCTCTCACTCTGGTTCAGTAGGAATCTCAATCATGGGAAAGACGGCTGACCTGACAGTTGTGCAGAAAACCATCATGGACACCTTCCATAAGGAGGGAAAGCCTCATAAGGTAATTTCAAAATAAGTTGGATGTTCCCAAAGTGCTGTATCAAAGCACATTAATAGAAAGTTATGTGGAAGGGACACTTGTGGAAGATAAAGGTGCACAAGCAACAGGGATGACCGCAGCCTGGAGAGGATTGTCAGGAAAAGGCCATTCAAAAGTGTTGGGGACTTTCACAAGGAGTGGACTGAGGCTGGAGTTAGTGCATCAAGAGCCTCCACACACAGATGGAACCTGGACATGGGCTTCAAATGTCGTATTCCTCTTGTCAAGCCTCTCCTGAACAACAAACGTCAGAAGCGTCTTACCTGGGCTAAAGAAAGAAAGAACTGGTCTGTTGCTCAGTGGTCCAAAGTCCTCTTTTCTGATAAGAGCAACTTTTGCATCTCATTTGGAAACCAAGGACCCAGAATCTGGAAGAAGAATGGAGAGGCACACAATACAAGATGCTTGAGGTCCAGAGCCATGTCATCTGCTGGTGTTGGTCCACTGTGCTTCACTTCAACCCCCCTAGCTGAAACCCCCTTAATTACCAGGCCACTTTTTACACTTCTGCACTACACTCCTTTCACCGTTTATCGCTCGGTCATGCAACTTACCACCCAAATGAATTTTACCTCCTTTTCTTCTCACTAATAGAGCTGGTGGTATTTTATTGCTGCTGACATTTTTTGTTATTAATCTAAATTAAAAGAAATTTTTGCTAAAAAATGACATTTTTCATTTTCAGTTGTAAAATTTTTCAAAAAAACTACATCCATATATAAATTTTTTGCTAAATTTATTGTTCTACATGTCTTTGATAAAAAAAAATGTTTGGGTAAAAAAAAGAATGGTTTGGGTAAAAGTTATAGCGTTTACCAACTATGGTACAAAAGTGTGAATTTCCGCTTTTTGAAGCAGCTCTGACTTTCTGAGCACCTGTCATGTTTCCTGAGGTTCTACAATGCCCAGACAGTAGAAAACCCCCACAAATGACCCCATTTTACATATACCCATGCTGGGTGAGATAAATATCTTGGTCAAATGCCAACTTTGTATAAAAAAATTTGAAAAGTTGTCTTTTGCCGAGATATTTATCTCACCCAGCATGGGTATATGTTAAATGACACCCCAAAACACATTCCCCAACTTCTCCTGAGTACGGCGATACCACATGTGTGACACTTTTTTGCAGCCTAGGTGGGCAAAGGGGCCCACATTCCAAAGAGCACCTTTCGGATTTCACAGGCCATTTTTTACAGATTTTGATTTCAAACTACTTTGCACACATTTGGGCCCCTAAAATGCCAGGGTGATCACCCCCGTCATTGATCACCCCCCTGTAAGGCTCCATTCAGACATCCGTATGTGTTTTGCGGATCCGATTCATGTATCCGTGGATCCATAAAAAAACATACGGACGTCTGAATGGAGCCTTACAAGGGGGTGATCAATGACAGGGGGGTGATCAGGGAGTCTATATGGGGTGATCAGGGGTTAATAAGGGGCTAATAAGTGACAGGGGGGGTGTAGTGTAGTGTGGTGCTTGGTGCTACTTATTACTGAGCTGCCTGTGTCCTCTAGTGGTCGATCCAAGCAAAAGGGACCACCAAAGGACCAGGTAGCAGGTATATTAGACGCTGTTATCAAAACAGCTTCTAATATACCTGTTAGGGGTTAAAAAAATCGCATCTCCAGCCTGCCAGCGAACGATCGCCACTGGCAGGCTGGAGATCCACTAGCTTACCTTCTGATCCTGTGAACGCGCGCCTGTGTGCGCGCGTTCACAGGAAATCTCGCGTCTCGCGAGATGACGCGTATATGCGTGACTGTGCCTGGAGCTGCCGTCTCCGGAACGCGATCCTGCGTTAGGCGGTCCGGAGGCGGTTAAGTCCAGAGTCAATGCAGCCATCTACCAGGAGACTTTGGAGCACTTCATGCTTCCTTCTGCAGATGAGCTTTATGGAGATGGTGACTTCATTTTCCAGCAGGATGCCTGCTGGTAAGAGCAGCCATGGTGCCCCAATCCCCCCGCCATCCTGCCCCAGCATCCAGCGGACATTGCGCTGTACACGTATGGCACTGGTCCTTAAGTCACGGCCAGCTGCACCGTACATGTACGGAAAGGGTCCTTAAGGGGTTAAAAATAACATTTGTTTACCCAAAATAAAAATGCTGCAATATGTTACATGTGAATGAAGCCTGATGGTGCTTTCACACATGTTTTCCTGGTGTTTTTCTGCATTTTTGAGATTTCAGAACCTACTTTTTGGGTACTTTTTCATAAGCTGAAGGTCTATAAGACATATTAAACACAGGGCCCATATACGCTTTTTTTTTTTTTTTTTTTTGCTAATTAGGTGGCAATTTTTGTCTTTCTGGCTCCCTTTAAAAAAAAATGCAGCTTGCTGTAGCTCTTGGCGTTTTCATATCGTCTTCTTTATAGGGTAAAAAAACGCTATGAAGAAAACGCTGGTGGGCAAACCAGCTGTTGTTATTATGGCATTTTTTGGGTTCCATCCACATGGCATAACCCGCCATGCCTTTTCAATGTGAATATCGCACACCCACTTGAAGTTAAAACGGTTTTCCAAAACTTTTATACTCATTAGTATATGATCGGTGGGGCCTTCTCCCTGCTCAACAGGTACAGCTCCGTACATTGTATAGCAGCTCAGCCCCATTCTCTTCTATGGGGCTGAGCTGCGCCTAGGCCATGTGACCGCTGAACGTGTTGTCACTCGACCCAAGCACAGAGAAGGTCGTGGCAATACGGAGTACCGGTGCCTTCTCAAACAGCTGATCAGTGGGGATCCCGGGTGTCGCGTGCCCACCTATCAGATACTGATGACTAAGGCTACATGCACACGACCGTTGTGTATTTTGTGGTCCGCAAATTGCGGATCCGCAAAACACAAATGGCGTCCCTGTGCGTTCCACAATTTGCGGAACGGCGCGGACAGCCTTTAATATAACTGCCTATTCTTGTCCGCAAAGCGCAGACAAGAATAGGACAGGTTATTTTTCTTTTTTTTTTGTGGGGCCACGGAACGGAGCAACGGATGCAGACAGCACAAGGAGTGCTGTCCACATCTTTTGTGGCCCCATTAAAGTGAATGGGTCCGCATCCGAGCCGCCAAAACTGTGGCTCGAATGAGGACCAAAACAACGGCCGTGTGCATCCGTGTCCGCTGTTCCGTTTTCCGTGATTTTCTGCGGACCTATTGACTTTCAATGGGTCCGTTGAAAACTCGGAAGATGCACCGTTTGTCATCCGCGTCTGTGTTTCCTGTCCGTCAAAAAAATAGGACCTGTCCTATTTTTTTGACGGACAATGGTTCGCAGACCCATTCAAGTCAATGGGTCCGTGAAAAAACACGGAGGCACACAAGATTGTCATCCGCGTCCGTGATCCGTGTCCGTTTTTTTCCTATCATTTTCAAGGCAAACTTGACTTAGATTTTTTTTTCACTTTTCTGGTCTGGTGATCCTCCAAAAATCAAGGAAGACACACGGAAGAAAAAACGGACACGGATCACGAAACAACGGAACCCCGTTTTACGGACCGTGAAAAAATACTGTCGTGTGCATGAGGCCTTATCCAGAGAATATTTAATCAGTTCTAAAGTCCTGTAAAACCCCTTTAAGCCCAACTGAATGGAGCTCAACCGCAGACAGACCCCCACCTTGGCTTCCAGCAACCTCTGTCCGGACATTGCGCCAGGGAAGGATGTGTCCTTTCTTAACCGCTGGCCATTTGTGTGAAACGCTTGGTGTGGAGTCGCCCCCTGTAGAGTGTCTTTTAGAGGTAAAAAGGGGTCACTTGCAAATGAATTGGGCTAGGTACCCTATAGGAGGGTGTGAAGGACAATTCTTGCTGTAGTATTCCTTTGAAAAGAGGACACTGTGGCTTTTATGTGATGGAGCTGTCCCATACCATGACATGAGGGGCTCATACACACTGCACTATGACCGGCACTATCGCCCTCCACGTCACCTGGCATCGAGCTCGGCGCATGCGCAGAAAGGCTCGGTAGTTTCCGCCGGCATGCTCGGCAGTTTCCGGGTTGTGGGTGCAGGAGTTCTGCACTGACGGGCTGTACTGTAGGGGCTCCTGTCCAGATGGGTGATGGGGACTCGCGGTCCAAACAGCACGCCGAATGGGCGGAGCCTGCAGCGGCGCCTGCACTTGGTGGGCTTCTTGGTGAGTGACGGGGGGCGGGGTTATGTGTTACTGTATCACAGCGCTATGGTCATATTCACACCTTGCTCAGAATCCGCAGGGAAGCCGCAGGACATATTCAGGAGTTCTGTCCTTCAGTGATCTCTGCATCTGTCTGTATGGAATATAGTGCTATTACTACAGCATGTCCCTCATAGCCTGTTTGGAGATATGGTGCATTATATGACAGTTATATTATATTCCATATTATGGACTGAAAGTCACATTTACCTGTGAAAGATGTGAATGATGATATCTGATGGCGCTATCAGTTTGCGCCAGGTTCCATCCGTCTTTACAATACATCACCCATTGTCATAAGATGATTTGCATTTGTCCGCTGATCCACAGTGCCCAGGTATAAATAAAAACCAACAACCTTGAGTTACGGCTACCCGTCAAATCCATGTGCCGTGGGCATTTTCTGCCAGACAATCCGCCCATAACCTGACATGTGTCGCTGTTTTTCAGTCCATGCCAATTGTGGTTGTGGATTTCTGCCACAGATTTCCCAGTTTGCAATGCCGTAGCCAGTAGTATGAACATTCAGATGTACGGCATGCAGATCCAGCAGGCTGATGGGGTTGGGGGTTTGATCCGAGGTCTGAGGAAGAATGGGGGTCTGACCTGAGGTCTGTATTTTACAGCAATTGGTGCGGCACTTTTTTGTGCCTAACTGGTGCTACAATTTATATGAACAAATTTGCGCAATTTTTTTTTAAACAAATTTGACAAAAATTTTCATACACAAATTTTATAACTAAATTTGAAGTTTTACCCTGCACTAATTTATGCATGTACCCCCAAAGTGTGGGGGGGGGGGATGTCAGTGCATCTTATGAGGCGAATACTAATGACCGCTTCCGTTATGGAAACACAGATTAGTAGAAGCGGTGAATGCAGCGCTCCCCTGTGCGGGCTCTTTACTCACCGATTCCTAGTCTTCTCATGCAGTTCATCATGACATCAGCGCGTTCTGTGACCTCGCGCTGTGCGACATCGGGTCACAGCACAGCGCGGCAGGAATACCTGGAAGAGTGCTGGATCTCAGGAGCGGCGGCGTCTGGAGTGGGAGAGGTACGTTGATTTATTTATTTTTTTGTCTACTATGAGGTCTGATCTGAGGTCTGAATGGCGATCTTTTGACAGTGAGGGTCTGATCTGAGGGCTGATTGGGGGTCTTATGAACATTGGGGTCACGTCTTATAGGGTGAAAAATACAGTACATATTTTTTTTAAACTACCTGTGGGTTTAAAAAACTCACTACACCTCTAGATGAATTCCTTGAGGGCAGTGGTCTCCGAAATAGGGTCACTTCTCACAGTTTTACAATATTTTGACACGTCTAAGCCACTCTAATTGTAAGGCTACTTTCACACTTGCGGCAGGACGGATCCGACAGGCTGTTCACCATGTCGGATCCGTCCTGCGGCTTTTTTGTCGTGCCGCTGGACCGCTGCTCCGTCCCCATTGACTATAATGGGGGCGGGGGCAAAGCTCCGGCGGTGCACGGCGAAAGGCTGCCGGACTAAAATTACTGCATGTCAGGCTTTTTAGTCCGGTGGCTTTCGCCGTGCTGCGCCGGAGCTCCGCCCCCGTCCCCATTATAGTCAATGGGGACGGAACGGCGGCACGGCGAAATAGCCGCAGGACAGATCCGACATGGTGAACAGCCTGTCGGATCCGTCCTGCCGCAAGTGTGAAAGTAGCCTAACACAGTGTAGTAAATATTACCAAAGTAGGCCTCAAATGTTGCATAGCAATTTAGGGGGTGAATGTCTCTAGTAACACAAGCTGGCCAGCAGAGGTCGCAATAACGCCTGTATAAGCGCCATGTTCAGGCAATTTTACTCGCTGGAAAAAGTCTAAGGCGTACTGATATGACTTTTCCCTGCCATTCATAAGTGCAGTGAATGCTGTGAACGGGACGGGCAGCGCAGCAATGCTGCTGCCTGCAACAACCAATAACAAGGCTCCTTACTAGAGTTGTTGCGATGCCAAATTTTTTATTCTATTTCAATACCATAAAAAAGTATTGCGATATTCGATACATGCGAAAAAAATAAAACACCAAAGAAGCCACGTTCATTCCGCATTTTTAAAAATGGCGAATCGCACAGCTTTTATATATTTTTTCTGTTCTGGCGTTCACCGCATAGATTTTTTTTATATTTTAATAGTTTGGACTTTTCGGACGTGGCGATATGTGATATGTTTTATTTATTTATTGTTTATATATTTTATATGTAAAATTGGGAAAGGGGGTGATTTATACGTGTGTTTTTGTTTAGTTTTTTGCTTTTTTGTTTTTTACAGTTTATTTAATAACAATTTTTCCCCTTAGGGGCCAGAACCTGGGATCTTTTCATCCCTTGTCCTATTCACCCTGATGATAGAGCTCTATCAGGGTGACTAGGACTTCACACTCTCCCTGCTCTCCTGTCCATAGTGCACACAGCAGCAGGGAGCTGACTGTGGCAGCCAGGGCTTCAGTAGTGTCCTGGCTACCATGGTAACCGATCATGGCCCCAGGATTACACTGCTGGGGCTCCGATCGGAACTGCCACTGCCACCAATGAGAAGGAGAGGGAACCCTGTGGCCACTGCCACCAATGATTTTAATACTGGGGGGGGGGGGGGGGGGGGTGCGCACTCTAGTGATAGTTAACCTTTAATACAGGAAGCGGGTACTGGCAGCAGATCAGTGACAGTTAACCCCTCAGGTGCCGCACTGATAGCAGCTCCCTGTCAGAGGCAGGGTGCCGGCTTTGCGATTCTGCTGCCGGCACCTGCCTCCTGTATTAAAAGTTAAAGATGACCTTTCATCAGCAGGCTACATAGAGCGCCACCCAGGGATCTCCCTGCACTTACTATTATTCCTTGGCGCTGCTCCGTTCGCCCGCTGTGCCCCCATTACTGTCTCCTGCTCCGTATGCTAATTACTACTATCGGAGCAATGGGCAGAAGCCATCAGCTTCTCTCCTGGGCGTTCCTTCTCCCTGGCTGTGACGTTCTGCGCTGCGATTGGACAGCGCTAGAGCCAAGGAGAAGGAACGCCCAGGAGAGAAGCTGTCTCCTGCCCATTGCTCCGATAGTAGTAATTAGCATACGGAGCAGGAGACAGTAATGGGGGCACAGCGGGCGAACGGAGCAGCGCCAAGGAATAATAGTAAGTGCAGGGAGATTCCTGGGTGCCGCTCTATGTAGCCTGGTAACTTAAAGTCCGGACCCATTTAAAGTCGTGCTATCATTTGTGGCACAGTGCGCCCGCCCCTCTCTACTCATTGGTGGCAGCGTCGGTACAGGGGGAGGGAGACACTGCTTCCTTCTCCCTGTGCTGCTGAGGGAACCTGAGCGTGCTCACAGCAGCGCGCTCGTGTTCTGTGATACTAGACTGCGCAGAAGCACAGCCCAGTATAGAACAAAATGGAAATCCTGGTATCGTATCGATACTGGGACAAAAGTATTGATTAAATATAAAAATTTCGATACCCGCAACAACCCTACTCCTTACAGTAAGGAGCTTTGTGAGTGGTCAGTTTGAGCCGGCTGCCGGAGTGAGGAAGGAGGTGCGCGATCCTCACTGGCGGGGTAAGTGGCCTTGCTGTGAAATATAGTGGGGGTCCTGGATCTGAGCGCCTCATTTTTCTCTATAATGATGAGTCTTAAGTGCTCAGCCGAGCGCTGTCTCTCCTCCCTGCTGAGTGCGGTAGTGAAGACGGCCTCAATAGAAGGTCTAGAGGACCGTCTTCACTACCGACATACAAGACATACAACAATTGTAGAACACTTGTGTGCAGTACACCACACTTTGGCTACAACTTACTAAAATACGTCACCAGGCAGGTTAGGACCATAGGATACAACATGGGGGAGGAAAAAATTGAACCATCTCACCGGTCCAGATGCGATGGATGGTTATTTTGAATATTTATCGTTCAAAAGCCCCTAGGTTGTTATCAGTGCCAGCTCTGGTGCGTGGTCCTTGTACCGCCAAGCGGAAGATAGGAGTTCTCCAATGTGTCACACATGCGAGGCAGAGTGGCTCTTGAATGTCTATGCAGAGGTGGCAGCAGGAACAGCTCTCCCTAAATTGTCCTGTAAGGGGAAGGGAGCTGAAGAAACCCTGCCTACCTATGCAGAGCACCCGCACCGAAAGGGGCGACCCCGCCTGGATATCTGTCCCTAGTGCACCCTGGAAAGAAGTTCCCGACGTGCCACGTTTCGTTGCAGTAACTCATCAGGGGATACGCAGTCTAGGTTAAATAAGCTGAGTACACTAATTGCTAAATACACAATTGTTTGGGTAAATGAGCTGAATACACTAATTGCTGGATACACATATGCTAGTTGCTGAGTACACAAATAGCTGAATACACAATGGCTGATTACATATTTGCTAAACTCTGAATATTCTAAGTATCAGAAGTGAATAACTCCAACTATGAGTCTAGAGATAGGGATTACCACCAATGTAAGAAGATGTCCCGTACTAAAGATGCAAGTGATCAGGAGGAATCCCTAAGGTGCCCTATAGTGATAAGGGACTTAAAAGTAATTACAAACTACAGTAGCTTAACTACCAGTGGGCAGAGCCGCATGACTCCGTGTCCATTCTGACGCTCGGTGTACAAAATCTGCACTCTAAAAGTCAAATGGTGGTCCTTCCCCTCTGAGCCCCGCAGTGTGCCCATACAGCAGTTTACAACCAACCACATATGGGGAGTTGCCATATTGAGGAGAAAATGCATAAGCAATTGTGGGTTGCTTTTTCTCCTGTTACACCATGTGAAAATGAAAAATTTGGGGCTTATGTAGCATTTTATTGGAATAAAATGTATTTGTTTATTTTCACGACCAAGTGTTTCTAAAATCTATGTGGCGTCAAAGTGCTCACTTTGGGGTCACTTTTTTGGTTTCCATTGTAGTGGTACCTCAGGGTCTCTAGAAATGCGACATAGTGCTTGAAAACCATTCCAGCAAAATCTGCCCTCCAAAAGCCATATGGTTCTCCTTCCTTTCTAAGCCCTGCAGTGTACCCGTATAGTGGTTTTCGACCACATACAGTATGGGATATTTCCATAAAGTGCAGAATCAGGGTAGTCAATATTAAAGTTTGTTTTATTGTTAACCCTTGCTGTGGTGTAGGGAAAAACTAATTAAAATGGAAAATCTGTAAAAATAAAAAATAAAATGTAAATTATATTTTTAAATTTCACCTTTTTTCTGAGACTTTAATACTGATGACTTATCCCCAGGATCCTATCCTTGGTAAGTACAGAGAACGCCGCAGTGCCGGTGTCTTCTCAAACAGCTGATTGGTGTGGGTCCCAGGTGTCGGACCCCCACCGATCAGATACTGATGATAGAGGATAGGTCATCAGTATTAAGATCTTGGAAAAACCTTTTAATTCCTGTAGAACTTGTAAAGGAGTAAGGCTGGTTTTATATCACCGTTTCATTTTCCATTCTTCTGATCCATCAGAAGAACAGAAAGAAAAACAGGATACTGTTGCGTCCGTTATGGATATTTGGCATCCGTTTGACCCATTTCCATCTGAGATCCGTGCAAGACTTTTTTTCTGTCTGAAAAAACGGATCTCGGATAGAAATGGCTCAAACGGATGCCAAATGTGCATAACGGATGCAACAGGATCCTGTTTTATTTAAACAGTATCCAGTTTTTTCTTCTGTTTTCCACTGGGACCCGCACCTATATCGATAATGAAGCCCCACAAGTGAAGGAGGGAGCACTGCGCATGCGTAGCCGCCCTCCAATAATTTTCTATTGGGCCGGCGAAAATAGCCGACTGCATGCGCGGTATGCTATGGAGTCCTCCAGCCACCACCTTGCGGGGCTCTGTTCTCTATATAGGTGCAGGTCCCAGCGGTGGGACCCACACCTATAAGACAATGGGGGCATATCCTGATTATGATGAGACAACCCCTTTAAGGCTGTTTTAGGGGGAGATTTATCAAACAGATGTAAAGGAAAACTGGCTTACTTTCCGATAGAAACCTGAAAAATGAAATGTGGAATCTAATTGGTTGCTATGGGCAAGTAAGCCAGTTTTCCTTTACAAAACTTTTGATAAATCTACCCCATTGTTTTTTAGCAGGGCTTTTCTGCACTTCTGTGGGGGTTTTTTTGCAGCCTTTCTTGCTGTAAACCAACTCCAGTCATTGAAGGTCTATGGCGTTTTTGTTAATTAGGTGTCCTTTTTTGTCTTTCTTTTCAAAAACATAGCATGCTGTAGCTGTTGCATTTCTGTATAGGGGAAAATGCTAGAGTAAAGTCCCCTACGCCAGTTTTTTGCACAAAAAAGTTGCAAAACCCCATAATATTTTTACACCATCCTCGCCGATGAGGAGTGGTGGAGGCACCACCAACTGTTGCCAGGCGTAAAGGATGACTGAAATCTACTCTAGTCAGGGACTGCGGTGGAGTTGAATCTTGTGGCATGTACTGCCGTAGGATGCACCTCATTTATGACGAGGTGTGTGGCAGTATCACAGACCGGCATAAAACACTGGTCCTTAATAAATGACCCTCATTTTGTGCATAGAACTCCCCAAAAAAAAAGGCCACTGAAAAAAACAACAAAAAACACAGGTGCCCAAAAAAACTCGCAAGCGCTTAAGCTAGTTTCACTCTAGGGCTAGCGATCAGGCAGGCTGTTCTGGCAGAGAACGGCCTGCCAGATCTCTCTGCATTCTGGTATTGCCAGAACCTTGTCTCTGTCTGGCCCCATTAACTATAATGGCGGAGATCTGGACGCAACCTGGCAAATATGCCAAGAATCAGCTGGAAGAAAACCGCATGGCCACAAGCTGATTCTCGGCATATTTGACGTGTTGCTGCCAGATCTCTGCTTGTCCACGTTATAGTTAATGGGGCCGGACGGAGACTTACAAGTTTTCGGTAATGCTGGAACGCAGAGCCATCCGGCAGGCTTTTCCCTGCAGGATGCCTAGCGCTAGTGTGAAAGAGGCCTTACACTGGTAAGGTAGAAAGGTAAAAAAAAGACCAGAACCAAATTTGTGTCCGGAATGAAATGAATCAGTTCTTGCTTTTCTTGTAAATGTTTTTCTTTTTTAAATCAGCCTTTAGAAAATCTAAGAAATTGTAAAGGTTTATTACGTTCCGTTTCCAAAGCATGATTGAGGACTAGAATTCTAAAGTGAACGGTAGCTACATTTAGCCACCAGCTGCTCTAGCTAACTCCCTAAGCATTTGCCCCAGAAATACCAGCCGTGCTTTTAACAAGGCATAGACATATGCTGTGAGTGCCTTGTGCTATGTAGTGACTCAGCGGAGGAGAGCGCAGTATACACCGCTGTATACTACCATACAGACTGGATGAATCCAATGGAAATGAGTGCTATCAAAACAAGCAAGCCAGTAATTGCTTCCAGCCCAGCCTGCATCGGTTAGTGTCCTATAAATAAAAAAGCTAAGCAAACCAGTAGTATTACATAAAGTTAACCCCTTCCCGACTGCCATACGGCTATATACCTGCTATCTGAACACACCCCGTGCAGCTAGCACGTAAATAAACGCGACAGCTCTTTAATCCAAGCGCTGCCAAACGCTTGGATTAAAGCTTCTGCCCTGCAACTGCCGCTGTCAGGGACAGTGCAGAGTCCAGTAATGCCACTCTGATTGGTCCCTTGCCGGCAATCACTCCGATTGGTTAGTCTGTGCAGACAAACTAATCAGATTGCTGCAGTGTAAAAGTGCGGGTTTCAGGCACTGGCTGCTGTGTGCCCCCAATATGTGCACCCCGATCTGTGCCCCCCTTTCTGTGCGTTCTGCCTCCAAATTCCCCAGCCCTTATCCCCTTTTGCGGTCCCCCTTCTGTATCTGATGGAGGCGGCGGCTCTAATCCTGAGCCGCCACCATCAGCAGCGAGTGTCAGCTGTATGCTGACACTCTGCTGTAACCCCTTACATGCTGCTGTCAGCGGCATCCAAGGGGTTAATAGAGGGAGGGGGCTCCCTCTCTCAACCATCGGGCTGCGATGGCAGCGGATGGTTGCCATACCAAGAGCATTGCAAAGTATAGTACAGCCATTAAGCCCCACTGGATCTTCAAGATCCAAGTGGGACTTGATAAAAAATAAATAAAAAATTGTGAAAATAAAAAAAAGTAAAAAATAAATGTAAAAAAAATTGAAAAAAGTAAATTAAAAATAAAATAAATTGTCTTTTTCCACATCCACTCATTTATAAGTGATTAAAAAATTAAATAAACGACACATAATTGGTATCGCCGCTTCCGGAATGACCTGATCTATAAACTGATCACGGTACCAATCCCGCGTGGTGAACGCTGTAAGAAAATAAAAATAAACAATGGCAGAATAGCAGTTTTTTTGCCTCAGCTCCCAATTTTTTTTTATAAAACGTGATCAGAAAAAGTCATATGCATCTCAAAAATGATACCAATAAAAACTACAGCCCATCCCGCTAAAACTAACCCCTAACAACTATGTTGACGGACAAATAAAAAAGTAAGGGTACTTGCTCACACTTGCGTTAAACTTTTCTGGTATTGAGTTCTGTCCTAGGGGCTCAATACCGGAAAATAACTGATCAGTTTTATCCCCATGCATTCTGAATGGAGAGCAATCCGTTCAGTATGCATCAGGGTGTCTTCAGTTCAGTCACTGTACGTTTTTTGGACAGACAAAATACCGCAGCATGCGGTGTCTCCCAAAAGATAATAAGACGATGTACAAGAGGCATTATTGTGAAAAAAAAAAACATTTCTCAGCTTTTATTTACATTTGAGCAAAAAGGTAGCTCCCTTCACAAATTCTCAATTGGATTCAAGTCTGGAGTCTGGCTGGACCACTCCAAAATGTTAATGTTGTTGTCTGCTAACCATTTCTTCACCACTTTTGCTGTGTGTGTTTTGGGTCATTGTCATGCTGAAATGTCCACTGGTGCCCAAGGCCAAGTTTCTCTGCAGACGGCCTGATGTTGTCGTTGAGAATCCTCATGTGTTGCTCTTTTTTTATGGTGCCGTTTACTGTGATTAGGTTCCCTAGTCCATTGGCTGAAAAACACCCCCAAAAGCATTAGGTTCCCACCACCATGTTTGACAGTGGGGATGGTGTTCTTTGGGTTGAAGGCTTCTCCTTTTTTACGCCAAATGAAGGAAACATCATTGTGGCCAAACAATTACATTTTTGTTTCATCTGACCATAATACAGAAGACCAGAAGTCTTCTTTGTCCAGATGAGCTTTTGCAAAGGCTAAGCAAGCTTTTGTGTGCCTTATCTGGAGAAGTGGCGTCCTCCTTGGTCTGCATCCGTGGAACCCAGCAGTGTGCAGTGTCCGTTAGATTGTCTGCCTTGAGACATTGCCACCAGCAGAGCCCAGATTCACCAAGATGGCCTTGGTGGTGATCCTTGGATTCTTTTTCACCTCTCTAACTATCCTCCTGGCCAGCACAGGTGTCACTTTTGGCTTCCGACCACGTCCTCTAAGATTTTCCACAGTGCGGAACATCTTGTATTTTTTAATAATACTTTGCACTGTAGCCACTGGAACTTGAAAACATTTAGAAATGGCCTTGCAGCCCTTTCCTGACTTGTGAGCAGCCACAATGCGCAGCCGCAGGTCCTCACTGAGCGCCTTTGTCTTAGCCATGACTGTCCACAAACCAACTGCAGAGAGTTGCTGTTTTTCACCTGTTGAGTTGATTAAAACAGCTGTTCCCAATTAATCAGGGTAATTAGGAGGCTTTAGAACAGCTTGGACTATTTGGAATGGTATATAACTTTTGATTTTCCCACAGACTGTAACAGTTTATGAAGGGTATGAACAATTTTGGACTGGACACTTTTTGCTCAAATGTAAATAAAAGCTGAGAAATGATTTTTTTTCCACAATAATGCCTCTTGTACATTATCTTATTATGTTTTGGGAGACACCTATGTCATTTCCCGTCAAAAAATTACTTGCTGGTTGAATAAAAGTAAGTTTAAGTCAAAATTTGCCAGGGGTATGAATAATTATGGGCAGCACTTTTTATCCTTTTATTGCTCCCTTTAATCTTCTGCTCTGGGCTGTGGTCACATAACCATGTCCAGGCAGTTCTCTCTTATTTCCTGTGATGGTATGTCTATACAGGTGCAGTGATAGGGGAGTCTCCATGTAACTAGCTGGGTGGGAGGGGCTATAAACTAGCTGGGTGGTGTTAGGGACAGTGATAGGGGAGTGTCTATGTAACTAGCTGTGTGGGAGGAGCTATAAGCTAGCTGGGTGGTGTTAGGGACAGTGATAGGGAAGTGTCTATGTAACTAGCTGGGTGGGAGGAGCTATAAGCTAGCTGGGTGGTGTTAGGGACAGTGATAGGGGGTGTCTATGTAACTAGCTGGGTGGGAGGAGCTATAAACTAGCTGGGTGTTTTTAGGGGCAGTGATGGGGGAGTGTTAAGGGGCCTGGTTTGCGGTGGCTCTCTGGAAGGGATGGTAAGCTGTGGTGCACCCCAATGGGAAATAAGTCCAGACAGTCAGGGTCTGCAGTTAACCAGTGTGCTTCTTTACTGGAGGAATTCAAGTGCAAAACAATACAGGCGAGACATAGGGTTAACTTCTCGGATTTTATGCTGAGGAAAGGCCTGAGCTAGCTGCTCCTTCAAGTTAAATAAAGTAAGAAGTTTATAACATTGCATATGGGAAACGGGCAAATTTTAACATTACTCCCGCTCTAGAGCACTACAAGTGTCTATGTAACTAGCTGGGTGGGAGGGGGTATAAAGTAGTTGGTTGTTGTTAGGGGCAGTGATAGGGGAGTGTCTATGTAAATAGCTGAGTGGGAGGAGCTATAAAATAGCTGGGTGTTGTTAGGGGCAGTGATAGGGGAGTGTCTATGTAAATAGCTGGATGGGAGGAGCTATAAACTAGCTGGGTGTTGTTAGGGGCCGTGCTGGAGCTGTGGCAGAGAAAGGACAAGTGTATCATGGGTTTGGATGGATACAGTAACAGGAAGTTCTACTAAAGAATGGAAACCAGAGTGATATGTTGACATGGTGAAAACGCGTCAGAAGTGTCTACATTGAAAAAAAGAATAGGGAAGATAACTACAAGAGCATGTCTGTTGAAAACCATAATAATCCCAGAAACCCCTTTAACCCCTTAGTGACCACCTATTTTCCTTTTTATGCCGGTCACTAAGGGGCTTTAGGCTGGGCCACCGCCTTTTCACATGCTCCTGCTCTAACAGCCTGGACTAGCAGGAGTGCTAGTCCAGGCTGTTTAACCCCTTACATGCCACAGGCAATGGTGCCCGTCATTTGTAAGCAGGGACAGAAGGAGCGGACTCCCTCTGTCTCCCTTCGGCACCCCACAAATGCGATCGCTGGGTGCCAACAATGTGTGTCTAAACAGGCTGGGACCTGGTGTAGGTAGGCCCCAAACCTGCCTTGAGTGTTCTCCAGCAGGTTGTGCTCACTCTGGTGCAGTCTGCTGGTCAGTGTCAGTATTACACTGACATTAAAATGCAATGCACCGTAGGGATAGTGCATTGTATTTTAGAAGCAATCAAAAGATTGGCTGTTCTAGTCCCCTTGTGGGACTATGAAGTGGTAAAAAAAAATATTAAATAAAAAAAATACTCTTTTTTTTTGTTCCATTAAAAATACACTTAAATGCAAAAGATAAAAAAAAAATGGCTAAAATAAAATCTCCCCCACATTTTTGTTATCGCCACGTCTGTAATGACCCATCATGTAAATTATCCCCTATGGTGAAAAAAAAAATGCCAGAATTGCTAACTTGTTTCAACTGAAAAAAAAAAACAAGCGATCAAAAAGTGTTATTTACCCCAAAATTATACCTATTAAAACTACAATTCTCCAGCAAAAATCAAGCCCTCGCACAACTCTGTAGAACGAAAAATAAAACAGTTATGAGTCTTGGGATGAGGCAATGCAAAAATATTTTTTTTGTTCAAAAAAAAAAAAGACTTTCATTGCACAAAAGTAGTAAAACGTAAAAAACCCGATGTATTTGGTATCACTGTAATCATACTGACCCAGAAAATAAATATATTATGTTAATTATGCAGAAAAATGAACGCCGCAAAATTTGAAACGTATAAACTCAGTGGCTGTATTGCAGTTTTTCCCCATGTCCCTCCCAGAAAGAGTTAATAAAAGTTCATCAGAAAGTTATGTGTACCCCAAAATGTCAAACTTCTCCTGCAAAAAACAAGCCCCCATACAGCTACATAGACGGAAAAATAGAAAGTTATAGCTCTTGGAAGGCGACAATGAAAAAAGGAAGAAAGACACTTGGTCAGTGAGGCCCAAAACAGGCTGGTCACTAAGGAGTTAAGGACAATGCAATGACGCAATGTATTTATGCAGTTTATTTTACTGTAATTCTTCTTAACACATGCAGTATATTGGTTGTCGGTACAGACAGTATAAAATACATAGGTTCATAGACAATCACCCCTGCTTCTAGAGTTGTCCTCCCAGAGGTCAATGCTGAGGAATTTAACAGTGTGAGCACTACACGTGCTATATATGGTATATGCTATATGTGCTATATATACTAGTGCACCTCAGTAAATTAGAATAGCATCAAAAAGTTAATCTATTTTAATAATTGAATTCAAAAAGTGAAACTCATATAGATTTATTACACACAGAGTGATCTATTTAAGTTTTTATTTCTTTTAATGGTTATTATGGTTTAGAGCTAATAAAACCCCAAAAGCTAGTATCTCAGAAAATTATAATATTATATAGGACCAATTAAAAAAAGTATTTTTAATACAGAAATGTTGGCCTACTGAAAAGTTTGTACAGTATATGCACTCAATACCTGGTCAAGGCTCATTTTGCATGAATTACTGCATCAATGCAGCGTGGCACTGATGAGATGTTATGGAAGCCCAGTTTGGTCTTCAGCTCATCTGCATTGTTGGGTCTGATGTCTCTCATCTTCCTTTTGACAACCTATAGATTCTCTATAGGGTTTAGGTCAGGAGAGTTTGCTGGACAACCAAGCACAGTGATACAGTGGTTATTGAACCAACCAGGTATTGGTGCTTTTGACAGTGTGGGCTGTTGTCATGTCCTACTGGAAAATGAAATCAGCATCTCCATAAAGCTTGTCAGAAGAGTGATGAATGAAGTGCTCTAAAATTTCACGGTAGACAACTTGATATAACACAAGCAGTGTCGGACTGGTGTACCTAGGGCCCACCAGTAAAATTTATTTTGGGGGCCCACCGTACAGAGACATTCAAATATAATAAATAATCTAACAAGTTTTTTATATGAACATAGGCTGGTTGAGGTGCTGTACATGGAATATATGTATGTAGTGCAGTAAGTCTGCTGTGTTATGTGCCACTTGTGCAGGGGGTGGGAGACTAGGGGCCCACCTTGCTCAGGGGCCCACCGGGGAATTCCCCTGTACCCCTGTGGGCCAGTCCGAGCCTGAACACAAGGGACCAACACCAGCAGATGACATGGCTCCCTAAACTATCACTGACTGTGGAAACTTTCATGTGAAAACAGGACTTTAGAGAGCTGAGCAACAGTCCTTTTTCTCCTTAGGGCCCTTTCACACCTGCGTTATAGTCTTCCGGCATAGAGTTCCGTCGTCGGGGCTCTATGCCGGAAGAATACTGATCAGGATTATCCTAATGCATTCTGAATGGACAGTCCGTCCTTCAGGATGCATCAGGATGTCTTCCGTTCCGGAACGGAACGTTTTTTGGCCGCAGCAAATAGCGCAGCATGCTGCGCTTTTTGCTCCGGCCAAAAATCCGGAACACTTGCCGCAAGGCCGGATCCGGAATGAATGCCTATTGAAAGGCATTGATCCGAATCCGGCCTTAAGCTAAACGTCGTTTCGGTGCATTGCCGGATGCGACGTTTAGCTTTTTCTCAATGGTTACCATGGCTGCCGGGACGCTAAAGTCCTGGCAGCCATGGTAAACTGTAGTGGGGAGCGGGGAGCAGCATACTTACCATCCGTGCGGCTCCCGGGGCGCTCCAGAGTGACGTCAGGGCGCCCCAGGCGCATGGATGACGTGATCGCATGGATCACATGATCCATGCGCATGGGGCGCTCTGACGTCATTCTGGAGCGCCCCGGGAGCCGCACGGATGGTAAGTATGCTGCTCCCCCGCTCCCCACTACTACTATGGCAACCAGGACTTTAATAGCGTCCTGGGTGCCATAGTAACACTGAAAGCATTTTGAAGACGGATCCGTCTTCAAATGCTTTCAGTACACTTGCGTTTTTCCGGATCCGGCGTGTAATTCCGGCAAGTGGAGTACACGCCGGATCCGGACAACGCAAGTGTGAAAGAGGCCTAGCCGAAGTAAGATGCTTCTGACGATGTCTCTGGATCATGAATGTTTTGACACAAGGAATGCAACAGTTGTATCTCATGTCCTGGATACGTCTGTGTGGTGGCTCTTGAAGTACTGACTCCAGCCGCTGTCCACTCCTTGTGAATCTCCCCCAAATTCTTGAGAATTCTTTCAAGTCTGCTGTTATCCCTGTTGCTTGTGCACCTTTTTCTACCACATTTTTCTTTCCATTAATATGCTTGGTTACAGAACTCTGTGAACAGCCAGCTTCTTTAAGAATGACCTTTTCTGGCTTACACTCTTTGTGGAGGGTGTCAATGACTGTCTTCTGGGGACAACTGTCAAGTCAGCAGTCCAGGGGCGTAGCTAAAGGTTCATGGGCCCCGGTACAAGAGGTCAGCTTGGGCCCCCCTTCTCTCAGTGCTTTGTGGCCAGGGGCAGGGAAGCACATAGCCTTCATGCTGCCGGAGGCAAGAATCGAAACGGCACCTCCCTCCCCACCATGCCAAATTCCTGACCTAACCCCTTCCCTCCAGCCGGCAACTTGACCAGTATGCATTTGCTATAATACTGGTGTCTTCTTCTGCAGCACAAGGGTCTTTGGGCCCCCTCAGGCTCCTGAGCCCGGTAGCGACTGCTACCTCTGCACCCCCTATAACTACGCCCCTGACTGCACCTCATGTATAGAGATGTCCCAAACTATTCCCCGGCGAATAGTTCCCAGCGAACATAGCTTGTTCGTGTTCGCCGCGGCGGGCGAACATATGAGATGTTCGGTCCGCCTCCTATACGTCATCATTGAGCAAACTCTGACCCTGTACCTCACAGTCAGCAGACACACTCCAGCCAATCAGCATACCCTCCCTTCCAGACCCTCCTACCGCCTATCAAAAAGCAAGGACAGCATCCATCTTAGATTAATTCTGAAGCTGCAGTGTCACAAAGTTGTAATCACAATGCGATTAATACAGGTTATATTAATCGCATTGCGATTACAACTTAGAGCTGGGTTACTAATGGTTATATTGATAGAATATAACGAAGATTGAGAATATAGTGCTATATTCGTTGTCAATTCTAGCAATACAACCATTAGGAACTCAGATCTAAGTTGTAATCGCAATGCGAGTAATGCAGGTTATATTAAACGCATTGCGAGCTAAGTTCCTAATGGTTGTATTGCTAGAATTGACGAATATAACGAATACAGCACTATATTCTCAATCTTCGTTATATACTAGCAATACAACCATTAGGAACCCAGCAGCTCTAAGATGAATTCGCAATGCGATTAATATAACCTGCATTAATCGCATTGCGATTACAACTTTCTCAAATCCGACAGTACATTCTAGCATGGAGTCGATCCCATGTTGATGGGGACGCTCCATGAGCACGGAAGTCGGCAGAAGCTCTAAGTTGAAATCGCAATGCGATTAATTCAAGTTCTATAAATCGCATTGCGATTTCAACTTAGAACTTCTGCCGACTTGCGTGCTCATGGAGCGTCCCCATCACCATGGGAACGACTCCATGCTAGAATGTACTGTCGGATTTGAGAAAGCTGAAATCGCAATGCAATTAATTCAAGTTCTATAAATCGCATTGCGATTTCAACTTACCACACTCTGCGTCAACTACGGAATTTTCCATGGGAGTTTTGCCATGGATCCCCCTCCGGCATGCCACAGTCCAGGTGTTAGTCCCCTTGAAACAACTTTTCCATCACTATTGTGGCCAGAAAGAGTACCTGTGGGTTTTAAAATTCGCCTATTGAAGACTATTGCGGTTCGCCTGGTTCGCACGTTCGCGAACATTTGCAGAAATTCGCGTTCGCCGTTCACGAACGGAAAATTTTATGTTTGTGACATCACTACTCATGTATAGTCCTGTATATTACACTGCACCCCATGTATAGTCTGTATATTATACTGTACCCCATGTATAATCCTGTATATTACACTGCACCCCATGTATAGTCCTGTATATTATACTGTACCCCTGTATAGTCCTGTATATTACACTGCACCCCATGTATAGTCCTGTACATTACACTGCACCCCATGTATAGTCCTGTATATTACACTGCACCCCATGTATAGTCCTGTATATTACACTGCACCTCATGTATAGTCCTGTATATTACACTGCACCCCATGTATAGTCCTGTATATTACACTGCACCCCATGTATAGTCCTGTATATTACACTGCACCCCATGTATAGTCCTGTATATTACACTGCACCCCAACTATAGTCCTGTATATTATACTACACCCCATGTATAGTCCTGTATATTATACTACACCCCATGTATAGTCCTGTATATTACACTGCACCCCATGTATAGTCCTGTATATTACACTGCACCCCATGTATAGTCCTGTACATTACACTGCACCCCATGTATAGTCCTGTATATTATACTACACCCCATGTATAGTCCTGTATATTATACTGTCCCCATGTATAGTCCTGTATATTATACTGTCCCCATGTATAGTCCTGTACATTACACTGCACCCCATGTATAGTCCTGTACATTACACTGCACCCCATGTATAGTCCTGTACATTACACTGCACCCCATGTATACTTCTGTACATTACACTGCACCCCATGTATACTCCTGTATATTATACTGTACCCATGTATAGTCCTGTATATTATACTGCACCCCATGTATAGTCCTGTATATTATACAATAATCCACTCTAAAGTATCAGAAATATCTTTAAAATATTTTTTGTTGTGAAAATATTACATTATAGATAAATATCTGTAAGCACTCCAATCATTTCACACACAATGTATCACTCCCATCCTCCCATACACAGTTTATCACCCCCACCATCATACAACCAATGTTTTATTCCCATCATGTCACACACAATGCATATCTCCCATCATTTTATACATAATTTATCACTCCCACCATCTCTTACACATTATATCACTCCCATCATCTAACACATCGGGTCAGATTAACAGTAAAACTGTCTTTGTTGCCCATAGCGACCAATCACAGCGCAGCTTTTATTTTCAAATAGCCAAATAGAAAGCTGCAATGTGATTGGCTTCTATAGGGACCAAAGTCCTCTGTGGTCATGTATCCCACCCCTCATCCCAAAATCTATGTGAAGAGAATGAACAAACATGAAGAAAATTTCAGGGAAGAACATGTATGTACATGATGTGATATTAAAAACGTGAGTTCAGTACATCCAATATGGCCGCTCTCATGCTAAGGCACTTCTTGTGATGTCATCAATAGATGCTTGTCCCCCTGGCCCCTCCTCCTCTTGCATGACCTTTTTACTTGTGATGTCATAATGGGACATGACTTTACTTATGACATAATAATCAGGTGGTGTGGTCTAATCCCATAAATTGGGGTCACACCCTGACAGCAGTGTCAGTATCTCTAGCTGGCTCTCACCATGGGGAAGTCCTGGAAGAAGAGGAGGTTGATGCCAAAGACTATTCCTGTGATGAATGCAGTAGAGAAAATGGATGTCGGCCCTCCACAGTATCCCGATGATGTTGACATGAAGTCCGATCACGGTGATGATAAAATGGACGTTGGCCCTCGCCAGTATCCGGAGGATGTGGAGATGGAGGACCTTCCGGGGAACATCATTAACATCAGGGCCTCAAGTACCCGGAAGAGAAAGCGGCCAAGCTGTATCATCTGCCGCCGGCTATAACATCTGCCGATAGGCCCTTACTATACCATCTGCCCCTTGGCCACCATATAACATCTGCTGCTTGGCCCCACTTACCATCTGCCGCTTGGGGCCATTTACCATCTGCGGCTTGGGGCCATTTACCATCTGCAGCTTGGGGCCCATT
Source organism: Bufo gargarizans (assembly GCF_014858855.1). Taxonomy (NCBI): domain Eukaryota; kingdom Metazoa; phylum Chordata; class Amphibia; order Anura; family Bufonidae; genus Bufo; species Bufo gargarizans. Next base: position 215,314,903 of record NC_058082.1, on the reverse strand, counting down.
TACCATCTACCCCTTGGGGCAATTTACCATCTACCTATTTGGGCCCACTTACCATCTATCCCTTGGGGCCCACTTACCATCTACCCCTTGGGGCCCACTTACCATTTATAGATGGTTTTACCATCCAAACCATCTGAAATTCCAATGAAGATGAGCAGAGCACCAACAGGTCCGGTAAGTTTGGCCGCTTCCCTCCGTCTTCTCCTTGTGTTTTTGTAAACAGTTTTTTTTATTTAGGTATTTTCTCTTCTAGGATCCGACTACAAAATAACATCAGGAACCTCTGGTGACAATATTCTGTCCATGAAAATCTGCCAGAGGTGCGACCCCCGACCTCCTCTCTACAAGTTAGCGGACCTGAATCCAGCCAATTCTGAAGACGGAGCCAAAGCTGCAGAAAATTCATTTAAAACCTTTTATAAATAAACATAGTGTTTTATTGTTTTTAAAAATTTTGTTTTATTTCTCTTAATGATCAAATTGCACAAATCGTACTCAGACCCTATTTTCTATGGGTATCCTAAGGGTATATTAAGTAAGCTGAGAGCTGGATCCTGAAGGGGCGAGTTACCAATATTTAAAAGTGTAATATTTAAAGTTACAAATTTTTCCATAAAATTAGCATGTGCTAAAGTTTGTGACTGTTATTATAGCCGGAAAACTAGTACAAGTCTCAAAATAAATGATCCCCCCCAGGTAATACTCTATCCACTAGTGATATCTCCATTAAGGGTAGGTTAATAAAGTACATTCAAGATGGCCGCTCTCATACTAAGCCACCCTTTGTGATGTCATCATTAGAATCCTGGCACGATAACACTTCTTGTTTCCTTAGAAACACTATCTGTGATGTCATCGGTGGCATGACTCTGGGGCATAGATAGGGGGTCAGCACCCGTCACATGAGTGGCCCCCAATCTAGATAATGCCGCACTATGACTACTAGTAATACAGCTAAATAGTGACTGAATATTACCACCGTACTGTTACTAACAGACCACTGTAGGAAGATCAGTATTACCCCCATACATTATTAAGGCGGAAAAAAATGCATCCGTCCATGCAGTTCAGCCAGTTATCCTCTAAGTTAATCCAAAGGAAGGCAAAAAATTTCCATGAAGTAGAAACCAATTTTCCTGCTTTTAGGGGTAAAAATTCCTTCCCGGCTCCAGGCAATCACAATAACTCCTTGGATCCCAGACCCTTCTGCAGAGGTCACGGCAGCTGCAGAGAGAGCTGAGGCTCTAGGTGTAACAGAAACGCCCCTGTTGCTCCTAGAGGCTCATTTGCATATATGAAAACATACAGTTTACTTGTTTCAGGCCAATGCCAGCAACAGGAATGTAATGTATTCCTGATTGACAGACTTCTCCCTGTTACAGGGGGAACCTACATATCATGAATACTTCCTGTCTGGAATGAATGCACTGTAAGTTCTCCATATCTACAGTGCAATCACACTAAAGGCACGGACTGCTTTTTTATACTGATATATCGTATAAGATCATCAGATAACCTTCACTTTAAAGAATGACAATTTATAATTTTTAGCAAAAAAATACAATCTTTTAATGAAAAAATAGATTAGTATAAAAGCTTCACACAATAAGGAGAGGAAACATGAACACAGCACAATGGTTTGAACTTTGAGTCCTATACTATTTAAAGGGGTTGTGTCACAAAACATATTCTACATTATTCAAACCAGCATCTGGATCTGAATACTTTTGTAGTTGCATGTAATTAAAAATGTAATATAGCCAGTGAGTTATTCAATAAAATGTATCTGTATAGTGCCCCCTGCTGTTTGTTCTTTTCCTTATTTTTTGGTCCGTCTCACTGAGCTGGTCGCACATGCCCAGTTTAAATCTCCAACTGCAACCTGCCATATGTTCTATTAGAAGCTTTGGCAGTTACAGGGAGAGAGCTGCAGCGGAAAGGACACACCCCATTGAGCTGCATGCTACGGTTTTATCGCCGGCGAAAAAAACTGAAGACATGCCTGCAGGGGCGTAGCTAAAGGCTCATGGGCCCCGGTGCAAGAGTTCAGCCTGGGCCCCCCTTCCCTCAGTGCTTTGTTGCCAGGGGCAGGGAAGCACATAGCCTTCATGCTGCCTGAGGCAAAAATTGAAACGGCAACTCCCTCCCCACCATGCCAAATTCCTGACCTAACCCCTTCCCTCCAGCCGGCATTTGCTATACTGCTATACTGCAGCACAAGGGTCTTTGGGGCCCCTCAGGCTCCTGGGCCCGGTAGCGACTGCTACCTCTGCACCCCCTATAGCTACGCCCCTGCAGCAGTCTTCCTCATGATTGTGTATCTTACTGAACGAGACTAAGGGGCCATTTAAAGGCTTAGAAAACTTTTGCAGGTGTTTTATCATGATTAGAGTGTGACACCATGAGCCTACAATTAGGGTTGTTGGGATACCAACATTTTTATTAGATTTCGATACCATAAAAAAGTATTGCGATACTCGATACCAAGCGGAAAAAATAAAACGCCCAAAAAGCCGCGTGCACTCCACATTTAAAAAAATGTCGCATTGCGCAGTTTTTTTTTTCTGTTCCGGGGTTTACTGCATAGGAGTTTTTTTTTATATTTTAATAGTTTGGATTTTTCGGATGTGGCGATTTGTGATATGTTTATTTATTGTTTATATATTTTATATGTAAAATTGGAAAAGTGGGGGATTTATACTTAATAATTTGGTAAGTTTTTTTAAAACCTTTTTTTTGTTTTTACATTTAATTTAATAACTATTTCCCCCCTTAAGGGCTAGAACCCGGGATCTTTAATTCCCTTGTCCTATTCACCTTAATAGAGCTCTATCAGGGTGAATAGGACTTCACACTCTCCCTGCTGCCCTGGGCTTTGTGCACACAGCAGCAGGGAGCTTACCATGGCAGCCAGGGCTTCAGCAGTGGCATGGCTGCCATGGTAACCGATCAGAGCCCCAGGATTACACTGCCGTGGCTACGATCAGAAGCTGCCACTACCACCAATGTGGAGGGGACCCTGTGGCCACTGCCACCAATGATTTTAATACTAGGGGGTTGGGGGGGGGGGCGCACTGCACTGCCAATGATAATTTACCTTTAATACAGGTGCCGACAGCAGAATCACATAGCTGGGAGCCGCACCTGAGGGGTTAACTGCCGCTGATCGCGGCTATGTGATTCTGCTACTGGCCCCTGTATTTGTATTAAACGAGGGAACCTGTCACCTAACAACGCCTCCCAAACCACCAGCATTACCTTAAAGTAGCCAGCAGTATGTTCCTAAATATCCTTTTTCTTCCTCCGGTCAGATGCACCAAAATCTTGAAAAACAAACTTTAATCCCCTGCATGTGCTCTATAACAGCAGAGTTCGAAGTCAAGGGGGCAGCGGCCTCCTCGCTTCAAGTCAGGATAACCACGCCCCCTTTCCCAGCCCCTTCACCTCTGATTGACAGCCGCGCATATGAACGTTCTGATGTGCGCTCACACCCAGGAGCCGGCTTTGCTGTACAGCCGAAAATTATCTTTTGGCTGTCAATTAAAAGCGAAGGGGCAGGGAAAGGGGGCGTGGTTATCTTGGCTTGAACTGAGGATGCCGCTGCCCCCTTGACTTCAAACTCTGCTGTTACATAGCGCGTACAGGGGATTAAAGTTTGTTTTTCAAGATTTTGGTGCATCTGGCCGGAGGAAGAAAAGGATCTTTAGAAACATACTGCTGGCTACTTTAAGGTAATGCTGGTGGTTTGGGAGGCGTTGTTTAGGTGACCCTTTAACTTTCATTGGTGGTGCAGTGCGCCCGCCCCTCCTCCGCTCTTCTCTCTTCTTATTGGCAGCAGCGGGGGCACAGGGGGAAGGGAGAGAGGTACTCATTCTCCCCTGTGCTGCTGAGGGAACATGAGCGCGCTGACAGCAGCAGTAGGGCAACCTAGTATCGATAAATGTCAAATCCCGGTATTGTATTGATTGGGTATTGATATTTCGATAACCGCAACAACTCTACCTACAATATAGAATTTTTTCCCAATATTATAATTTTCAGAGATACTGACTTATGGGTTTTCATTAGCTGTAAGCCATAATCACAAACATTACTGTAGTACTGTATATGAGTTTTATTTTTTTTAAATGAGATACCGAAATTAAATTTTCTATGATATTTTAATGTATTGAGATGCACTAGTGTATTCCAAAAGAAAATAACTAATTCTCTCATTGTGGTGGAAGCTTACGTTGGTCCCTTGGGTGCAGCAATAGTTGTGAGGCAGCTGTTCCCAAAAACCTGTAAATAATGTGAATATTATCTGAGAAAACTAAAGGTAGATCACACTAAAGAAGGTGAAGTGTGAAGGAGACAGTCTTTGTGTCAGTATGAAGATGTTTTTTTCTTAAAGTGGCGGCAGGCACCCATCTCTTTATTTTTTATTTTTATTGGTGTCTATAGAAGCTGTTATTTCCAAGCTGCTAAGAAAGTCAAGCTTTCCTCCGGACTGATCTACAGTATCTGACTGCTAAACACTACAGAAACTGGTTAAAACTCATATGTACACCATGATATTGATATGTGCACCCTAGTGATTATCTACATCGAGTGCCATGTCCATGATATTGATATGTGCACCCTGGTGATTATCTACATCGAGTGCCACGTCCATGATATGGATATGTGCACTCTGGTGATTATCTACATCGAGTGCCACATCCATGTTATAGATATGTGCACCCTGGTGATTATCTACATCGAGTCCACATCCATGTTATAGATATGTGCACTCTGGTGATTATCTACATCGAGTGCCACATCCATGTTATAGATATGTGCACCCTAGTGATTATCTACATCGAGTGCCACGTCCATGATATAGATATGTGCACCCTAGTGATTATCTACATCGAGTGCCACATCCATGTTATAGATATGTGCACCCTAGTGATTATCTACATCGAGTGCCACGTCCATGATATTGATATGTGCACCCTAGTGATTATCTACATCGAGTCCACATCCATGTTATAGATATGTGCACCCTGGTGATTATCTACATCGAGTGCCACATCCATGTTATAGATATGTGCACCCTGGTGATTATCTACATCGAGTCCACATCCATGTTATAGATATGTGCACCCTAGTGATTATCTACATCGAGTGCCACATCCATGTTATAGATATGTGCACTCTGGTGATTATATAAATCGAGTGCCACATCCATGTTATAGATATGTGCACTCTGGTGATTATATACATCGAGTGCCACATCCATGTTATAGATATGTGCACTCTGGTGATTATATACATTGAGTGCCACATCCATGTTATAGATATGTGCACCCTAGTGATTATCTACATCGAGTCCACATCCATGATATTGATATGTGCACCCTAGTGATTATCTACATCGAGTCCACATCCATGTTATAGATATGTGCACCCTAGTGATTATCTACATCGAGTGCCACATCCATGTTATAGATATGTGCACTCTGGTGATTATATACATCGAGTGCCACATCCATGTTATAGATATGTGCACCCTGGTGATTATCTACATCGAGTGCCACATCCATGTTATAGATATGTGCACCCTGGTGATTATCTACATCGAGTGCCACATCCATGTTATAGATATGTGCACTCTGGTGATTATATACATCGAGTGCCACATTCATGTTATAGATATGTGCACCCTAGTGATTATCTACATCGAGTGCCACATCCATGTTATAGATATGTGCACTCTGGTGATTATATACATCGAGTGCCACATCCATGTTATAGATATGTGCACCCTAGTGATTATCTACATCGAGTCCACATCCATGATATTGATATGTGCACCCTGGTGATTATCTACATCGTGTCCACATCCATGTTATAGATATGTGCACTCTGGTGATTATATACATTGAGTCCACATCCATGTTATAGATATGTGCACCCTGGTGATTATCTACATCGAGTGCAACGTCCATGATATTGATATGTGCACCCTGGTGATTATCTACATCGAGTGCAACGTCCATGATATGATATGTGCACCCTGGTGATTATCTACATCGAGTGCAACGTCCATGATATTGATATGTGCACCCTAGTGATTATCTACATCGAGTGCCACGTCCATGATATGGATATGTGCACTCTGGTGATTATCTACATCGAGTGCCACATCCATGTTATAGATATGTGCACCCTGGTGATTATCTACATCGAGTCCACATCCATGTTATAGATATGTGCACCCTAGTGATTATCTACATCGAGTGCCACATCCATGTTATAGATATGTGCACTCTGGTGATTATATACATCGAGTGCCACATCCATGTTATAGATATGTGCACTCTGGTGATTATATACATCGAGTGCCACATCCATGTTATAGATATGTGCACTCTGGTGATTATATACATTGAGTGCCACATCCATGTTATAGATATGTGCACCCTAGTGATTATCTACATCGAGTCCACATCCATGATATTGATATGTGCACCCTAGTGATTATCTACATCGAGTCCACATCCATGTTATAGATATGTGCACCCTAGTGATTATCTACATCGAGTGCCACATCCATGTTATAGATATGTGCACTCTGGTGATTATATACATCGAGTGCCACATCCATGTTATAGATATGTGCACCCTGGTGATTATCTACATCGAGTGCCACATCCATGTTATAGATATGTGCACCCTGGTGATTATCTACATCGAGTGCCACATCCATGTTATAGATATGTGCACTCTGGTGATTATATACATCGAGTGCCACATTCATGTTATAGATATGTGCACCCTAGTGATTATCTACATCGAGTGCCACATCCATGTTATAGATATGTGCACTCTGGTGATTATATACATCGAGTGCCACATCCATGTTATAGATATGTGCACCCTAGTGATTATCTACATCGAGTCCACATCCATGATATTGATATGTGCACCCTGGTGATTATCTACATCGTGTCCACATCCATGTTATAGATATGTGCACTCTGGTGATTATATACATTGAGTCCACATCCATGTTATAGATATGTGCACCCTGGTGATTATCTACATCGAGTGCAACGTCCATGATATTGATATGTGCACCCTGGTGATTATCTACATCGAGTGCAACGTCCATGATATTGATATGTGCACCCTGGTGATTATCTACATCGAGTGCAACGTCCATGATATTGATATGTGCACCCTAGTGATTATCTACATCGAGTGCCACGTCCATGATATGTGCACCCTGGGTGATTATCTCCATCGAGTGCAACGTCCATGATATTGATATGTGCACCCTAGTGATTATCTACATCGAGTGCCACGTCCATGATATGGATATGTGCACTCTGGTGATTATCTACATCGAGTCCACGTCCATGATATTGATATGTGCACCCTGGTGATTATCTACATCGTGTCCACATCCATGTTATAGATATGTGCACTCTGGTGATTATATACATTGAGTCCACATCCATGTTATAGATATGTGCACCCTGGTGATTATCTACATCGAGTGCAACGTCCATGATATTGATATGTGCACCCTGGTGATTATCTACATCGAGTGCAACGTCCATGATATTGATATGTGCACCCTAGTGATTATCTACATCGAGTGCCATGTCCATGATATTGATATGTGCACCCTGGTGATTATCTACATCGAGTGCAACGTCCATGATATTGATATGTGCACCCTGGTGATTATCTACATCGAGTGCCATGTCCATGATATTGATATGTGCACCCTGGTGATTATCTACATCGAGTCCACATCCATGATATGGATATGTGCACTCTGGTGATTATCTACATCGTGTCCACATCCATGTTATAGATATGTGCACCCTGGTGATTATCTACATCGAGTGCAACGTCCATGATATTGATATGTGCACCCTGGTGATTATCTACATCGAGTGCCATGTCCATGATATTGATATGTGCACCCTGGTGATTATCTACATCGAGTCCACATCCATGATATGGATATGTGCACTCTGGTGATTATCTACATCGAGTCCACGTCCATGATATTGATATGTGCACCCTAGTGATTATCTACATCGAGTGCCACATCCATGATATTGATATGTGCACCCTGGTGATTATCTACATCTAGTGCCACGTCCATGATATTGATATGTGCACCCTAGTGATTATCTACATCGAGTCCACATCCATGATATTTACGTCCTACCATGGCTGTGTGTGGTGTACAGTGAAGTCATGTCAGCTCTTCCATGGTTGTGAAGGTCACTTGAAACTGCAGAGAGCATATTTATCATTTACTTTTAACAGACAGAAGGTAATATATAGAATGGCTGCCGCTGGTCCTGGCATGTCCTTCTCTTGGTATGGTACACGGTTAACATACAGAATGACCTTGCATACATTGCTATTTTTACATGTGCCCTTACATTTTGCAAGAACTATGTAACAACTGTATACAATATTCTGTGTTCAATTATCTTAGGGACGGAGAGCTTGAAAGGCTGGTTATGTCTGATTAAAGTTTTAGAGACACTTAAACTGTTAATAGATGTGTTAATATATAATGTGATAATCATATCAAGTGTATTAGAATAATAAGTTTGTATTACAAGATTTCTCCACTTCTTATTAATTCAGGGGTATAAATAATGGCTCTCTAGATACCTACAGGCAAAGGTTGAGGGTGCCGTTTTCTAATGCATCACTGTACTGCTGCCTCTTGTCTATTAAATGTGGGAATGCCTGTATTATGCAGAGTGTATGCACATGATATAGGAACAGTAGGGCAGATTTACTAATCCTATAGATGGTGTAAGCTTAGACTGACCCTAGAGCTCCACCAGATTTATCACAGTGGTTCGGGTGAGATGGTACATATGATGCATGGATAGACGCTTTTGTCTGACTCTGTACCAACTATTGGTTGGCTTACTTTGAGGCTGATTTTTGTGCCAGAATTGTCGAGAAATACAAACCCTAGATATGCCAATTTGCCCCACTTTTTTAGATAGATTTTTGGTGTACACACAATAGTAAATCGGGGCCAGTGTTTCTAGTCCCGGCAAGCACTAAGTGATCTATATAAAGGCCATAATCAGGGGGGTACATTCTTTGTAACGTACATTCCAGCATGCATTCATGCATTACCTTTTTCTTACTCCACCATGACTCCAGCCTAGTATAGAAACCCATTAAGAAAATCAGGGGTATTTACTATTGTGGCGTGAAAAAGGTGTAAATTATGGGACATGCCCTATTTGCACCATTATTTGGGACTTTTTGAACTTTTCTAAAGGTGCAGGGCTTAAATCTAGTTTGGATTTTCTTTTCACATTGTATCTATACAACAATACAGAATGAATAATACTGCAACACTTCATAAAGTAGAATGTTATTTATATCTAGTGTCTATAAGTGTGGGTTCACATCACGTTTTTCCCATTCGTTTAACGATACATTGTAAAAAAAAAAAGATGCAAAAGCGAAAAACACTTTTTTTGTATTCTAAAGATTCCAGTAAAAAAAATTATATGTGAACATTTTTTTTTTTGTTTGTTTGTTTTTTACTATATGGTGAACTAATCCCAATCTATGGCGTCTGTCTGAGGCATCCCTATCCCTTAACGTACCGTATATACTTTCTTTAATACGTTAAACGGATGGCAAAAATGTGATGTGCACTTAGCCTATGCTGAAATGTGCTTTTTTTCCCCCCTTAGGACCTCTTTGGTGTCAGCATGATTGTGCCATTACTGAACCATCATATGAAATCACTGGGGGCAAGTCCAACTACAGCAGGGATAATAGGTAAGAACTTAAATTATTACACAATGCAAATGGCAGAAATACTACAATACTCTTTAAATATATCTCAGCCTTTGGCCTCATGCACACGACCGTTGTGCCGTTTTTCGTTTTTTTTCGCGGACCTATTGACTTTCAATGGGTCCGTGGAAAAATCGGAAAATGCACCGTTTTGCAGCGGAGGCCGTGATCCCTGTATCCTGTCCGTCAAAAAAATACGACCTGTCCTATTTTTTTGACGGACAACGGTTCACGGACCCATTCAAGTCAATGGGTCCGTGAAAGAACACGGATGCACACAAGATTGGCATCCGTGTCCGTGATCCGTGGCCGTAGGTTGCTTTCATACAGACGGATCCGAAGATCCGTCTGCATAAAAGCTTTTTCAGATCTAAGTTTTCACTTCGTGAAAACTCATATCCAACAGTATATTCTAACACAGAGGCGTTCCCATGGTGATGGGGACGCTTCTAGTTAGAATACACTACAAACTTTGTACAAGACTGCCCCCTGCTGCCTGGCAGCACCCGATCTCTTACAGGGGGATATGATAGCACAATTAACCCCGTCAGGTGCGGCACCTGAAGGGGTTAATTGTACTATCATATCCCCATTCCCCCCCCCCCCCCATTATTGGTGGCAGCGGAGTTCCGATCGGAGTCCCAGTTTAATCGCTGGGGCTCCGATCGGTAACCATGGCAACCAGGAAGCTACTGCAGCCCTGGTTGCCATGGTTACTTAGCAATAGTACAACAGTAGAAGATTCATACTTACCTGCTGGCTGCTGCGATGTCTGTGACCGGCCGGGAGCTCCTCCTACTGGTAAGTGACAGTTCTTTAGCAATGCGCCGCACAGACCTTTCACTTACCAGTAGGTGGAGCTCCCGGCCGGACACAGACATCGCAGCAGCAAGCAGGTAACTATGAGTCTTCTACTATTGTACTATTGCTAAGTAACCATGGCAACCAGGACTGCAGTAGCGTCCTGGTTGCCATGGTTACCAATCGGAGCCCCAGCGATTAAACTGGGACTCCGATCGGAACTCCGCTGCCACCAATGATCGGGGGGGGGGGGGGGGAGATGGGAGGCCGCACACTGCCACCAATGTTGTTACTGCTATAGAGGGAGGGGGGCCGATGGGGGGCGCACACTGTGCCACCAACGATTTATAACAATAGAGGGAGGAAGGGGGGGCCCGATGGGGGGCGCACACTGTGCCACCAACGATTTATTACACTAGAGGGAGGACGGGGGGCCCGATGGGGGGCGCACACTGTGCCACCAACGATATTCAAACTGGGGGGGGGGATGGGAGGCTGCACACTGCCACCAATGTTGTTACTGCTATAGAGGGAGGGGGGCCAATGGGGGGCGCACACTGTGCCACCAACAATTTATAACAATAGAGGGAGGAAGGGGGGGCCCGATGGGGGGCGCACACTGTGCCACCAACGATTTATTACACTAGAGGGAGGAAGGGGGGCCCGATGGGGGGCGCACACTGTGCCACCAATGATTTATTACACTAGAGGGAGGACGGGGGGCCCGATGGGGGGCGCACACTGTGCCACCAACGATATTCAAACTGGAGAGGGGGGGGGGGGGTCTGCCCCCTGCTGCCTGGCAGCCCTGATCTCTTACAGGGGGATATGATAGTACAATTAACCCCTTCAGGTGCGGCACCTGAGGAGTTAATTGTGCTGATCACGGCCTCCTGTAAGAGATCGGGTGCTGCCAGGCAGCAGGGGGCAGTCTTGTACAAAGTTTGTAGTGTATTCTAACTAGAAGCGTCCCCATCACCATGGGAACGCCTCTGTGTTAGAATATACTGTCGGATCTGAGTTTCACGAAGTAGCTCATATCCGACAGTATATTCTAACATAGAGGCGTTCCCATGGTGATGGGGACGCTTCAAGTTAAAATATACCATCGGATTGGAGAAAACTCCAATCCGATGGTATAAAAGAACTCCAGACTTTACATTGAAAGTCAATGGGGACGGATCCGTTTGAAATGGCACCATATTGTGTCAACATCAAACGGATCCGTCCCTATTGACTTGCATTGTAATTCAGGACGGATCCGTTTGGCTCCGCACGGCCAGGCGGACACCAAAACGACTTTTTTTTCATGTCCGTGGATCCTCCAAAAATCAAGGAAGACCCACGGACGAAAAAACGGTCACGGATCACGGACCTACGGACCCCGTTTTTGCGGACCGTGAAAATAAACTGTCGTGTGCATGAGGCCTTTCTGGTAAGTTACTGTCAAGGTGGTTTATGTAAATTCTGAGGAATCCCTCCTGCCACATTGCAGACAGCTCTAGCTGGAGGCAAGGACATGCACCCACTGCCCACCATAGTGTAATGCCAGCCATACACCCTGTTGCCCTATTATAAGATTACAAGTAAGATGAGCTGCAGTAGTAATTTAACATCATATGGGCAGCACGATGTCCCAGTGGTTATCACTGCAGCGCTGGGGTCCGACCAAGGACAACATCTGCATGGAGTTTGTATGTTCTCCCCATGTTTGCGTGGGTTTCCTCTGGGTTCTCTGGTTTCCTCCCACACTCCAAAGGCATACTGATAGGGACCTTAGATTGTGAGCCCCATTGGGGACAGTTGGATGATAATGTCTGTAAAGCGCTGCGGTATATAGTAGGGCTATATATAAGTGCATAAAATAAATACATTTAAAATCATATTTCTGTGTAATCTGCAGAAATGAAAAGTAGCTTCTATACTGAGGGAGAAATGAAATGAAAGGACTGTGGGGGTCATTTATTAAGACCAGCATTTTACACGCCTGTCTTAATAAGCCCTTTAGCTGGCGTGGATGCGCCGAAGTTATGTAGGGGCTCCTGCCTCTCCATAACTTCAGCGCATCCACCAACGCTCTAAACGTAAGATAGCTTCCTATCGGTCTTACATTTACACCATGTTCTACGCCTGTGCACTGTATAGTGGCCGTTCTCGCATATGGCAGCTCAGTTCTCATTCACCTGACTTGAATGGGAGCCATGCTGCAGCAGCCAGGTACAGCCTCTGCACAGTGGATGGAGCTGTGTTGTTCTAGCGCTGCAACCAGTATAAACAGCTGATTGGCTTGGGAGCTGGGAGGCGAACACCTGCAGATCTCACATTGATGATCTATCCTGAGGATTGGTCATCAGCACCTAAGTACCGGAGAAAACCTTTAGGCCCCTTTCAGACGAACGAGTGTCCCGCTCCAGACTTGCAGCTCAGAACCCGTCCTGAACTTCCAGCACTGCCAGGGTCGCATAGCATTATATTGCTTCATGATGCTATGTAACGCTTAGAGGTCTGGAATGTATAGAATAACACTAACACCACTATGTCAGTGTTATTGAATACATTCCAGACCTCTAAGGGTTACATAGCATCATAAATCAATATAATGCTATGCGACCCTGGCAGTGCTGGAAGTTCGGTACGGGTTCTGTGCTGCGAGTCCGGACCGTGACACTCGCTCGTCTGAAAGGGGCCTTAAGAAGGGGAAGTGGTTCCTTCACGTCAGTCACTATCAGAATTAACATGCATCTGAAAAGGCAATTGAGTGTCTTTTGGCACAATCAGATTCTTGGCTTCTGGAACTAATAGTAATATCCACATTCATTTTTAGGTTCCTGCTATGGTATCCTTCAACTGTTTTCTAGCTCAATTGTGGTAAGAGTCATGCTGAGTATTTTTTAAAAGCTATATTTGATGTCATTATAACAAATTGGTGGGCCCAAGGATTCCACGTCACAAGATAACTTGCCCCCATCCCAGTATGTTAGAGCTGCTGCTTCAGTCTACCCTCTCTATAAATGCCCACTTGTATCTGTCAAAGTGAGAGCTGTCTTACTGTTACAGGTTTTCCCACTCCTTTTATATCGATGGCCTATTCTCCGAATGCTAGGGATCCGACACCCTACACCCCACCAGTCAGCTGTTCTGCAGTCGCTCCCGAGCTAGAACTACACAGTCCATTGTGTACTGGACAGAGCTGGTTACTGCAGTATTGCCCCCATTGAAGTGAATGGGAGCAGTGCTGCAGTAACCAGCTCCTTCCACTACATAGTGGACAGACCTGTGTAGCTTTGGGGCCTTCTTCTGGCGCTGTAGCTATTGCTGACCATGTGATTGGCAGGGTGTCAGATCCCCCTAAATCAGATATTGATAACCTAGTCCGAGAATAGGTCATCATTATAAAAGTACTGGACAACCCCTTTAAATGGTCATCTGAGCGGTGTATATAGGGGAAGTATATAGGATATAGGAACAACATTTACACTGACTTGAACCACCCTGCTTCCTTACTACACTGTCATTGATAGTAGCAGTATCAGAAAGTGTCTGCATACTTGTGTAATACAGTGCACAAAATACAGTCCATTATTAACAGTAGGGACTTTGCCCTGGTTAACGGTGATTACCCATATAAATGTGCGTACGGTACATTGCACAGATAAGTATCTCTATGCAGTGCCCAGTTACGTAGTGCAGATAGTACAATGCAATGTCCTGTTAAAGGTGTATGTACTGCATTATGTTGGTAACATCATATATACTGTATTTTCCCATACATTTCTTAGATTGTTTCACGTCACATCATGTCATGCAATGCTTCTTCGGTGGGTTCAGGGCAGCCAAGGGCCTTATGGTTAAAGTGGTCCTGCTCACTTGGCACAGACTAACAATTTTGATATAACTATTATTTTTATATTACTATACGACGACTAGTGTTTTTTTTTACCTATAGCTAGTTACCTAAGCTGAAAACCTCCACATTTCAGAAGCCTTATGGATCACTCAGTGAGATAGGTAGAAAGGCTAGATGACCCGGAGCAGAAGGATATTGAGTGAAACTTGTGAGAAGCCATTTGGCAGTAATAATTTGGACACAGCTGGGTCCTGGATGCTTTTGCATCCTTTTGGTATCACCGTGGGGGGATATTTTGCCTCTGCATGCCTGATGATTCATGGCGAGTAATCCCACATTGATCTGTAATGTAAATGGCGGTGCCTTTATGGGAGTAGCTACCACTCTGGACCTTATATGGAGCGAGCGGACGCTCTCTTGTTAATCTGCTAGACATTTGCTTTTAATCCCATCTGACCACAGCTTCCTTTATATAATATTCAGCTGTGTTTCCAGAATTTCTAATCATATCCTGACAGAGAGGTTACTTCACTGAAGAAACTACATACCGGTACATACACAGCGAAATAAAAAGCACATGTACCACATGTCTCTAGGCAATACCCACTTTTACCCGCTGCTAAGACTTTTCAATGTTTGCAGAGAGCAACAATTTTATTTTTTACCCTTGTTTCATTTTGCATTGTGTTTGCTTTCTTCTTGTAGTAACCTCCATGCACACAGTAAAGCCAAGTGTGCAGAACAGTAGGCACTTTATGGGCCTCCATATGGAACTGCATAATGGCCCCTTTACACTGACCGAGCATTGGGCAGATCATCACTGGCAAGCCTTTCTTAGGTGTAAAGGTTACGCTTGTTCATCGGGTAATATTATCGATTGTGCGGACACCTAAATCAACATTTGCTGGCAGCAGATTGTGCCGTCTAAACAGCCTCTGCTGCTGGCAAACGGTGATTCAGTATGGGGACGAGTGATGGCATTAGAGATCATTCCTCCCCATACCGTGAAAGAGATTGCTGCATGTAAATGCGGTGGTCTCCTCCACTGACGAGCAGGCGATTGTCGGGAAGGAACGCTTCCTTCAAACAATGGTCTGCTCAGCTTGAGCAGTATAAAGGGGCTGTTAGGCTATGTTCACACCTGCATCTGAGGCTTCATTAGGGGTCGCCATATGGAACTACTCTCAGATCTGCACTGGAAGCTTCATTAGGGGCCTATTTCATCCAAAATACAGGACAAAATAGGGCAGTATGCCGCATTATTTTATACAGTAAAATGCCAGGGTCCATGTTGGAAAGCTGGTGGACTCCATTGTAGTCCGTTGTGTCCCTCCCTTTCGGGCACAGTTCATGTTTGTTATGTGACGGATCCAGCGTTTCCCTTATTTTTGTTGTTTTACTACTATAATGGAGCAGAACGACTGAAATAAAGAACGACAATGTGAACATGGCCTAATATGCAATTAGCCAACCCCATGAAAATGAACTGCAATCTGCAGCAGCCTGTGATTGAATGGGAGGAGTAGAGCAAGTATATAGTTTTGTGGGAAAAGATTCAGTATAATTTGTAATTTATACAGTTAAATTCCTACTAATTCTGGGCTTTGAAGTCAGGGAGGCGGTCCTATCAGTGACTGACAGCTATCTCTGTATACACAGTCATAGAGGGAAGGTTGTCAGTCACTGATAGGACCGACTCCTGGACTTCAAAGCCCAGAATGAGCAGGAATCTGCTCAGCTCCTCCTGCTACGTAACATTCTGCCTGGTGGTTGCACTGCATTTTCAGTGTGACAGGTTCCCTTTAAGAGACTGAAATGTTTTTCCTTTTATGTTGGCAGGGGAGTTGGAGTGACATCGCTGGAAGACGGTATGCACTAATTACTTGTATTCTTATTAGTGCGCTTGGATATGGTCTTCTTGGTTTATCCATTAACATATATATCTATGCAATTGCTAGAATACCTGTGGGTAAGTATTTGTTAAAATGAAAAGTTACCAAAAAAATAAAAATTCTTCCATAGTTACTATAATGAGAAACTGAGAGGAAAAAATAAATAAATAAAAAAATGAAAAGTTACCCGTACATGAGCTGAGGATCCAGGTGGATCATTTGTGATTTAACGTCCTTACTGTTTTTTGGGTAGATATCTTACTTATAAAAGTTCTCAAATCAAGAGTATGATGTGAGAACCGTATTCACAACCCAGACAATTACTCTAAAAAATTTCTGCTAAGCAGTATAGTGCACATGGGTTCACATCATGTTTTTGCCATCTGTTTAACCTATAAGTTGGGGGGAAAAACCTTTTTTTTTTTACAGCGGAACTCTATGGTGAATCCCAAAGAGACCCAGTCTTATTGTTAGCTGCTGTTGACCTCAATTTCAACTGCAATTGGATAATTGAAATAAATAACTTTAATAAAGGCAAAGCAGAAAAGTGAAATAGAATACTGTATATGTCCTTAGAATCCAACATGTGAAAACCCTGAGACAATCCTGAAAGTGTTTTTCTTGCACAATAAATGATGACATATATCTAGGATATGCCTTTACTCACCGATGATTACAGGTCCAACCGTAGGGACCCTCATGATAACGCTCCTTCAGTTTCTTCTGTGCTCAACACCGATGCCATCTCTATTCACTTGAATGAGCAGGGTTAGAGCTCTCTACAGGGTGACGAGAATCCCCTTTTAAAAGGTCTTGTTGCTTTTTTTTAAATAGATCTAAGACCTCTCAAGACTACATTGCAGTCAACAGTATAGGTTGGACAAGATAGCCCTAAATGAATATGCTACGGCATTAAAACCACTGACAGGTGAAGTGAATAGCGTTATTTATCTTGGTATGGTGGCATCTATAGGGTGAAATATATTAGACAGCACATGAAGAGTCCATTCTTGCATTTGACAAGTGGGAAGCAGGAAAAATTACAAAGGCCAAGTTGTGATTTCAAGACAGGATCAGAGCACCTCCAAAAGGCAGGTCTTGTGGGGTGTTCTTGGTATGTAGTGGTTTGTACCTACCATAAATGGTCCATGGAAGGACAACCGGCATCGGGGTCATGGTTGCCCAAGGCTCATTGATGCACCAAGGGAGTGAAGGCTAGCCACTAAGATGTGAATCCACAGAAGATTCCCGCACAAATTACGGAGCAGTTAATGCTGGCTATGCTAGGAAGGTATCAATACACACATCTTGTGGTGTTACTAAGATGCACTATAGAAAGAAGACAAGCAGGCATGCTCTGGACAATGTTCTGCTGGGAAATCATGGAAGCCCCACTTCACAACTTACAGAACTTAAAGAATCAGCTGAAAACGTCTAAGGCTACTTTCACAGTCGCGTTTTGGCTTTCCGTTTGTTAGATCCGTCATGGGCTCTCACAAGCCGTCCAAAACGGATCAGTTTTGCCCTAATGCATTCTGAATGGAAAAGGATCCGCTCAGAATGCATCAGTTTGCCTCCGTTCCGTCTCTGGATTATCCGTTCATGACGGATGCATGCGGTTGTATTATTGTAACAGATCAATTTTTGCAGATCCACGACGGATCCGCCCCAAAACGCGAGTGTGAAAGTAGCCTTGATGCCTGATTCCAGAGGACTCCTCACCTTCCAGAGGTCTTGTGAAGTCAGCGTTGTTTTGGCGGCACAAGGGACACCTGCACAAAATAGGCAGGATGTTTCAGTGCTTCGACTGACCAGTGTAAATTATTTGTTGAGTTTAAAAGACCTACATAAGAAAAAACTGGTGGTTCACTAAAAAGAAATGATTTTTATCTGCTTGCATTGATTTAGTGAGAGACAGATGTGTACACAGATGATTCTCTCAATAGCACAAATGAGAAAACTTTATTGTTAAATATTGCTAAAAAGATATGTTTCCTTTTTTTATAGGAATTTTTAAACATTCACTTTCGATTTCAAAAGCATTCCTCTCTGACCTTGTATCTGAGAAAGAGCGTCCCCATGTCATGGGAAGGTTTAATTCGGCTTCCAGCATGGGGTTTATCCTGGGACCTGTCGTTGGTGGTTACCTCACAGAGCTGCAGGGTGGTTTTTATATTACCTCCATACTTTGTACTTGCATATTCCTTATCAATGCAGGTAAGGAGTTAATCAGGATTTTACTGCTATTTTATTTTTCTCAGTTATCTACTTCCACTTCAAACTGGTAAAGGGTTTACTGCTAGTCATGAGCACTGGTGGATCATCTTTCTGTGAATCTCATAAATTACGATATATGTAGTATATTATTTGTGAACCCATAGAAAACACTAATCACTGACCCAAAAAACATACTGTACTTCCAGGAAAAGTTACAAAATAATAACTTAAAGTGGGAATTCACATCACAAGGTTGCCATGTAAGCACCGTTTCTATATGACCAGAATATCACGAGACCAGAATTTGAACTTTGATTTTGATCCCAATACTTGATACCAAATTGATACTTGGGGGAAACCCACACAAATATATAGTCCTCGGATGCATGGTTACTTGCTATTAATGTAAGGCTCATGGAGGTCCGAATTGATAAAACCATGTCTCTCACATTAAGGCCTCCTGCACACGAACGTGTGCGCCCCATTGCCATATTGCGAACCGCATTTGCGGATCCGCAATACACGGGTTCCGTGGGCATTCCGCATCACAGATGCAGACCCATTCAAATCCGGAGATGCGGAATGTGCGGAACGTAAGCACGGAGCGGAAGTACTATAGAGTGCTTCCGTGGGGTTTCGTCCCGTACTTCCGTTCCGCAAAAAGATAGAACATATCATATCTTTTTGCGGAACGGCCGGATCACTGACCCATTAAAGTGAATTGGTCCGCGATCCGCTGCGGCTGCCCCACTGACGGTGTTCGTGCATTGCGTCCCAACCACGGGGCGCACACGTTCGTTTGCAGGAGGCCTAATAGTAACCCCATCAAGTACCACTTCACACAATGGACAACCAACATTGGGTTAATCTTCCAACATCCACCTCAGGGGTCACAAACACTGAGTGTAGTGGCTGTCCTGCACTGCTGTATTATAGTTGTGCTCATCCTGAGCCACCTAGTTCATGAATTAAATGCCAGATTCGCTATGACAGCGCATACTGACACCAGGCAATGAGGTGGTGAATAACAATACAGATTCATGGTCTATTGCAAGTCTGCCACCAGTGGTTGTCACCCCGCACCTGTTGGCCGTGCATCCTTCCCCTGCTGGGGTTGTAGTAGCTGTTAACCCCTGATGTGCCAGTGACCAGTTGTTGCTCCTGGCTGAGTCATTACACTGAAATGAAAAAAATGTGGTTGATCTGGCTCTGTGCGCAGCTGCTCTCAGGGCTGACAGAGCGAGTTGCTGGAGCGCTCTGTAGTGTACGTGCGGGTGTATCTGGGCCAGAGCTCACTGATGGTCACTGAGGTCTGGCTGGGTCCTATACTTTTCTTATGTTCCCTTCTTCCTAATGTTGTGCTGCGGGGAGGTTGCCAGGTGCCATTAGTAGGAGGGTATAATGAGCCAGGCTTGTGCGACTGCCAGCGACTCTCAGAAGATCTCACTTCACCCTTGAGTTAGGTGCACAGGAATCATCTCCTCCATTCAGCACAATACCAGGACGTCCCAGGCTTCATCAGGGGCATGAGGAACAGCACTGCGGAGTCCGGACATCTATAAGGTCCCTTTCACACGAGCGTGATTTCCGCGCGGGTGCAATGCGTGACGTGAACGCATAGCACCCGCACTGAATCCTGACCCATTCATTTCAATGGGTCTGTGCACACGAGCGTTGTTTTTCACGCATCAGTTCTGCGTTGCGTGAAAATCGCAGCATGTTCTATATTCTGCGTTTTTCACGCAGCCCTGGCCCCATAGAAGTGAATGGGGCTGCGTGAAAAACGCATTGCATCCGCAAGCAAGTGCGGGTGCGATGCGTTTTTCACTGATGGTTGCTAAGAGATGATGTTTGTAAACATTCCGTTTTTTATCACGCGCGTGAAAAACGCATCAAAACGCATTGCACCCGCGCGGAAAAAACTGAACAACTAAACGCAATCGCAGACAAAACTGACTAAACTTGCTTGCAAAATTGTGCGAGTTTCACTGAACGCACCCTGAACGCATCCGGCCCCAATCCGCAACGCCCGTGTGAAACCAGCCTAAGGGTTCACTGACACAGAGTGCAGCCGCTGATCAGAACATGGTGTGCACTGGGTTGTACGACCCTGTGTTCTCTCAGTTGAACCGCTACTTAGCTGTGCGATAGCTGATATTTCAATATTTTTGGAAGTACTATTGAAATGAATCGGTGGTGCACCGCACAAGTATGGCCATCACTCCATTCACTTCTATGGGGTTGACAGAGATAACTGAGCTAGCGCTCAGCTATTTTTGGTGCCCTCATAGGAATGAATGGAGAGCGGCTGCACATGCGCAGTGCGCCCTCCAGGACATTGCGGGCTCCGTTTCAGGTATAGGTGCAGGTCCTACCTCCTAGTGATACACCCCCAATGTATGGGATGGAAATAACGTTTTAATGCTATAATGGCTACCAACATAATTTCCCTATTTGTAGGGGGTCTAAATAAAGCAATCGGCAAACAACACACAAATATGGACTTTCCTGAACAAGAATTCCCATGAAAAATAGGGTAAAATGTAAGAAATAAACCTACGGTATGTTCACACTTGCGTTCTGGTTCCCATTCACTATGGAAGACACAGTACTCTGCCGGATCCAACATACAGCAGTTACTACCTGTGCCCCACTTACACCCTTGACTTAGAATGGGGTCTGTAGGGTTCTGGCATTGAATCGGCAACAGGAACTCTAACTGTACCCTCCAACAAAGACCTAATTAATCCGTGTAATCTCTCTTGTACAGCCTTTCAGTAACCACTAATTGTCACATTTAGGGGATGCTTTGTTTTCCTCTAAATGAGTACCAGTTGTACATATAATCAACTCCTACACCTAATCGGGCCACTCGTAAACTCTGGCATCTGGTTCCTGGATAGTTTTTGTTTTCGGTTATGGTGAGTGTGTGAAGATATGTGCACATAGACATAAGACACATTTACACATGCCAAGCGAGAAGACAATTATTGGGAAGGAGGCATTAGTCAGTGGTGGAAGGGGCTGCCTTTACATGCAGTGATCACTCCACTGTATGGAGACAAGTGATCGATATTGCTATCGCTCATCCTCATACAGATTCATTGTTTCTGGGCAGCAGAACGCTGATTACACAGCATGATCTGCTGCCCAGAAATAATGATTGATGTGTCCACAAGAAAGATCATTTTTTCTCCTCATCGGGCGACCTGTGGCACCTTTGCATGGACCGATTATCGGGAATAAAAATTTGTATGAATATTGATTCCCGAAAACTGGGCCATTTAAATCCAGCAATACTGTAGGTATAAGTGATGTTTTGTAATGTTTGTTTCTGGGAGGTGTGATGTATTCCAAGCTCTGCTTGGGATAAACCATGTCACAAACTCAGGTTTTTGTGGATTTTTAGGCCTCATGCAGTTGTTTTTTGCAACTGCTAAAAAAAACAGATATTTTTTCCACAGAGCCCTTGTAATAAATGCCTATCCTTCTCCGCAAATGTAAAAAAAGTAGGACATGCACTATTTTTTTTGCTGAAGGGAAACACTGACAACGGACGCTGAACACAAACGGATGAACTATCAGCATTTTTTGCTGACCCATTGAAATGAATGGGTCCCCCTTCTATCCGCAAAAAAACACTGAACAGAGGCCTTATACATGGTTAAACCTTGATGAAATTGCACACAGGCTCTGATGAGTGTAAAGCACGGGGTGACATTTCTGCAATGTATAAGGTATATACGTTCAATAGATTATATTTATGCCAAAGGGTATTTAGTACCGTCACAGCTATAGCTCCTTCCTGAAAATTGCAGTCACAAAACTGTCATGCGCCATAAGAAACCTTCTTATTTTAAATGCTTCTTTTATTCAAATATCAAAATAGTAAAGTATAACGACTTACAATATATTCACCCAAAGTGCAACAGTCTTGAGTTCTCCGGGATAGTACTGTGTGGAGCTGTTTGATTCACGTTTGTTGCACTATAGGTGAATATACTGTAAGTTGTTGTGGTTTACTACTTTGATATGTGGATTAAAGGAAGTCGGTCACAAGACTTAAACCATGCACAGTGTCTTGTAGGGCCAGCTCAGCTGAATATACTGATAACGTCCACTTGACCCCTTGGCAACCTCCGCCATACATGTACTGCAGAAGTTGCCAGTTTAAAGATAGCCATCCAACCACGCCATCTTAGCGGTCCAGAAAATAGAGATGTGCACTACCGCTCCCGTAACAATGCTTCCTAGCTGAAATCGGAGAACCTGTTACGGTATAGTAATAGCCGGAAGCCTCAAGGGCTTTTGTATCTATTACTAGGTTATACCAATACAGGCCAGCAGGTGGCAGCACTGTATTGGTATATTGTAAATGGACTGTTCTATGATGGCTATTTAGTGGGCAATCTAATCATTAATACAGAGCGTAGTTGAGGCACGGATCAGAAGCTCTTCCGGGGGATCTTGGTCCGTGCCTCCACACTGCAAAAAAATAGAATATGTCCTATTTTTTGCGGTCTCTTGTGGATCTCAGACCCATTCAAGTCAATGTGTACACATCCGCAAATGGCGTACACATGGACAGTGCCCTGCATTGTAGCATGGGCCGCTCGTGTACATGAGCCCTAAAACAGCGTAAACTTGGCAGCTATGGCACCAGGTCAGCTACTGATTGGGCACCACCATTGAAGACCTGACATCTGCCTTACATGTACAGTAGAAGTTAATGAAGGGGTTAATCCATATGCAGATGAGCAGTTAAGTACACTGGCCAAGTCCCTCTCTCCCTTCTTCACTGACAGGGTAAGGCGAGATAAATATGCAGGAACCTGGCCCTATCAGTAAGGTTTATTGTTCTACATGCTCATGTCATTATAAAAGACATAGGTAGGTGTTGTTTATTATATGATTGTTATTTTAGTTTTAGAATTCAGGCTTTATCTTTGTCTAGGTCAGAAGTATGGAAATTGTTGCAGCAGTGGAAGAGTTAAAGTGGCTACATGATATCAGCAGTCTGTTGGACTGCTGATAGTGACCTAATGGACAAACCGGAAAGTAACTGAAAATGTTTGCCATTTGCTCTTAGGACTAGTCTACATTGGACACCTTGATTCCATTTACTTTAGTAGGCCCATCTGTGACCAGTTGAACATGTGTGGGATCAGCTGCCAATCACTCTAGAGTTGATGAATGATCTATTTGCAATGGCCCTCTGAAATAAGCGGTCATTCTCTTTTTAGTAACTCTCTTCTCTGGTGTTCTCCCTAAAAGGACCTTTACACACAGGATGTCCAACGAAGTTCAGCCAGATCCACTGAAAGATGGTCAACCCATTTTACTTAGCTTAGTGTGCCTTTGTTGCTCCTTTGTACCCATAGACACATACAGCAAGTCATTTATGTAATATTTTCATTTTTAGGTCTTGTTTGGATGATGCCACAGTCTACAGACAGAACCAACATGGTTACACCTAGTAGCCATGTGAACACGCACAATAGTATGCCATCTAAATCTGATAATCCTGTTCACGCCTCACAGGAATTCAATGAAGAAATACCAAACGAACCTGCACATACTTTATGGGCACAGATTATATATGTATTTAATAAAGTCACAGGCGTGGCTTTTTCTCAGATGTGGGACATATTTTTAGTTCGTCTGCTCATGGCAGTTGCTGTGATGCTGTACTACAGCAACTTTGCATTGGCAATGGAAGAAAGATTCCACCTGACTCCACGGATGACTGGCTATTTAATAAGTTATGGTAGCACTCTGGGAGCTCTTGCTGGTTTTTCGCTGGGACCACTGTCGAGACTTTATCAATATAATATTTATACAATGTTGTTACATTCCAGCATTCTCACATTCTTTTCCATCCTCTTGTATTCCGTGGCACCCAAGATGTGGACTGTTGTACTGTCTTCAACGTTCTTGGCTTTCTCTACAAGTATAGGAAGAACATGCATTGTGGACCTAGAACTCACACTAGGTCAGAAGCATGGAAGTGGTACGCTTATTGGTGTTGGACAGTCTGTGACATCAGTGGGACGCATAGTTGTTCCCCTCTTCTCAGGAATTGCACAAGAATATAGCCCTTGTGGCCCACCACAGCTTGGAGCTGTCTTGGCATTAGCATCCATTTTCCTAATGTACAAAAGTAAGTCCTATTATGATGGGCCAGCAAACGGCAAACACAAAAGAGAATAAATAGCACATAGAAGTATGCTAAATCTTAAATAGGGACATGTGCAATAACTACTAATACATATAGACAACATACAAAGTAAGATGATGTCTCCTTTTAAAGCCATGGTTTATATCTGAGGAGTTGCTACTTATGTACAGATTTTAATTTAACAGTTTAGGTATTGTAACCACTATTATGATGGCCACTCTGCTGTCCTAGACTATAATGTTGCAAACCATTTAGCCTAATATGATTGATATTCAATAGGCCTGAATTGCCTGGGAATGGCTTTAGTGCATGCATTCATAGTTTAAAGGGAGCCTGGCAGCAATTCTGACATGCTTAACCGCTGAAACCACTAGATATGGGACGAGGGAGAGCAGGTCAAGCATACCTTTTGCAGATCTTTTATTATAAGGAGTTGTGTGAATATGAACATTTATTCTGCTGGTCCCACAAATGCCTTAAAAACCGACCTTGACTGTGATGTACATTCTGCACTGAGCTGCTATACCAACCTCTCTTGGTAGCTGTAGCATCCAACGAAGAGACCGCTACAGTTGTCACTCAGAGCAGAGGGGAGGGGCCATGAAGCATCTCAATGCAGAGAGCACTTCACCTTGAAGCTCTGCCTCCAGCACACCCTCAGGAGTAGAACCTGGCGGAATAAAATTTCTTATTCACAATACTTCTGATAATAAAATCTCCCAAAAATTTATGTTTGTCATGATTTCCCAGGCTCTTATCTACCACATGGTCAAAACTGCTGATAGACTCCCTTTAAGTGCCTAGTTAGAAGCAAGTTTGCACAAACAATGATCTTTCAAGTACAATATGGTGTATAATTTGGCGACTTATTTAGCAGATTATCTTTTATATTTCAATTGATATCTTGGTTGTATGTGAAGTTGGTTATTATACCATGATAATTTGCATGGCTTAACTGATTTTATACCACCAGTTGGCTGACTTAGTTTGGACCTTAACTATTCCCCCACCCCCCCTTTTTTTTGCCACACCCTAAAACTCATAATGGGGGCACAGTACATGTATTCCACTTTTGTGGTACATATTGAGCTAGAATTCTGGAGCATTTAACCTACAGTAATAAGGCTACTTTCACACTTGCGTTCGGGGCTCCGCTTGTGAGTTCCGTTTGAAGGGGCTCACAAGCGGCCCCGAATGCATCCGTACTGCCCTAATGCATTCTGAGTGGATGCGGATCCGCTCAGAATGCATCAGTCTGGCACCGTTTGGCCTCCGCTCCGCTCAGCAGGCGGACACCTGAACGCTGCTTGCAGCGTTCGGGTGTCCGCCTGGCCGCGCGGAGGCAAACGGATCCGTCGAGACTTACAATGTAAGTCAATGGGGACGGATCCGTTTGAATATGACACACTATGGCTCAATTTTCAAACGGATCCGTCCCCCATTGACTTTCAATGTAAAGTCTGGACGGATCCGTCTGAGGCTACTTTCACACTTCAAAATTGTTTTACAATATAATGCAGACGGATCCGTTCTGAACGGATCCACCGTCTGCATTATATGAGCGGATCCGTCTGTGCAGACACCAGACGGATCCGCTCTGAACGCAAGTGTGAAAGTAGCCGAACCCTGGGTTCACAACTGAGCGTTTTACAGCGCGTTCCTACGCGCTGTAAAACGCTCAACAAGGAGAAACCAATGCTTCCCTATGGGAATGGTTCTCACCTGGGCGTTTTACAGCGCGTACGATCGCGCTGTAAAACGCCCGACGCTCAAAAAAGTTCTTGAGCTTCTTTGGGGCGTTTTGTCGCGCGTTCCCGCACATAGACTTTCGGGAACGCGCGACAATGGGCGTTCGCTTGTCTCTGTATGCGCGATTGTAAACGCCGGTACAATCGCGCATACAGAGCGCTCCATCGCGAACGCTCAGGTCTGAACCCAGGGTTAATCTCCCCAATTGTATAAGTTTTGCCTGGAGTGACCTTTCTAAGGTGGTTTTTCAGCTCAGTCTTCTGCTGTTTCACAATGGTGCCGGGTGTCAGAGCCCCACTGATCTTCGGCCTCGCAAACACGTTTGTTTTTGTATAATCTTATTATAGCAGGCACTGTAAATTAGTATTGGAAAAATAAACTCTCCCACAATGCAGTGCAACAGGGTCTGTTGAAAAGCTCTCTTCTGGTTTTAGGATAAAGCTGCAGAATTGTGAATGCAGCTCTGGAACAAGATAAATATCGCAATGCATTTGTCATGTTACTGTTTAGAGGTACATGTTATGGTTTAAAGGTAGACAGAAAAGTTACTGTGTTTTTTTATTTATTTAGAATAAGCCAGAGCAGATGATTTATTATCATCTAAATGGTGTAAAAATGTCAGGATGCAGTGCGAATCTGATCTGTATGATTAATACGTCCAAAACTCCACAGCTGAAAACTCATTATGGACTAACTTTTTGACATAAATAAGCCCTCATTCACGACGACCCTCTTTATTTCTTTTGTTCTGCTCTGTTATAGAGCAGAATTATAAAAATAATGGAGGGTCACAAACAGCGCCCCATGATCCAGCATATTAACAGGCAAAATAGCGTAACATTTTTCATGTATTTTTTTTACTGAATTTGTAAAGGAGGCCTCTGACACAGATGTGAACTCATGCACATGAAAGTGTGTCGGCTGGGCCCATTTTGCGCCCTGCAAACAGTGGGTCTGCAATATACGGGCCCTGGCAGTTTGTGCATCGCATGACTTTCACTTAAATGGGTCCGCAATCCGGAAGGTGCGGTCCAGAACAGAGGAGTGCCTCTGTGGGGTTTCTATCTGTACCGCTAAAAAATAGAACATGTTCTATTTTTGTTTGCGGTGCGGACGGATCATGGACCCATTCAACTTGAATTGGACTGGATCCAAAATCACCGAAAAACCAATAATGTCTAAACTCTTGCAAGAACAGACAGGGATATCACTGAAGGCAAGGATTACATCCAATAAAATCATATAACTCGGATCCACAAAGATCCTATACAAAACCCCGCAGAAAGCTATTGCCAAAATCCACGTGGGCTCAAGCAGTGGGATGAGTACTCCGGGAGACTGTGTGAAAAATATAAGACTGTCCCTGATCTCACCCTCTAAACTGCTCAGCCCGGGGACGCACCTTGATGGTAGATGCTCCCCGTCCTCGTGCCTAGAACTGCACTTTCCTTATTATGTCCTTGGCCTACCCTTGGACAATATTCACTATATCTCAGTAAAGCCAGTCCCAGAATGCACACATACAAAGCCAGTCCCTTGAATAGGACTGGATCCATCTGTTGCAGCCGCACGGATGGTGCCGTGCATTGAGGACCACAAATTACGATTCCCAATGCACAGAACGGCCGGGCAACAGCCGTGTGCATGAGCCCTAAGGCTGAATTCACACTTCAGTTATTTGGTCAATTATTTCCATCAGTTGTGGTGAGCCAAAGCCAGTTGTGGGTCAAAGCCACAGAACAGGAGGAAATGGTCACATTACACCTGCTCTCTGAGTAGGCTTCACTATGGGTTTTGGATCACAATCACTGATGGAAATAACTGAAGTGACATGACATTCCTAATCCTTTGGGTATTGGCTTTTGTGCTTTTAGATAATTTTTTTCTAGTTTTATAAAAGGGTGTATTTTATGCTTTAGGAGGTGTAGGAAATATGGGCACCACAGAAAGTTCATTGTTCTTTATTATGTAGGTAATGTAAGGGAGGTATAATTGCAAAATCCTGCACATCAGTAAATGATATATGATAGATCGCATGCTGCCATCATTTCATGTTTATGGATTATATGATTCTAGGTTTAGGCCCCTTTCAGATGGTTGAGTTCCACACTCTGGACTTGCCGCAGCTCCCGTTCTGACCTCCCAGCACTGCCGGGGTCGCATAGCATTATATTGATTTATGATGGTATGTAACCCTTACAATTCTGGAATGTATTGTATAACACTGACATAATGCTGTAATGGTTACATAGAAGCATAAATTAATATAATGCTATGCGACCCCTTCAGTGCCAGGAGGTCAGGACGGGAGCTGCTGCATACTCGCGCTGCAAGTTCAGAATGTGGAACTCGCTCGCCTGAAAGAGGCCATAGGCTAGGTTAGCCATCTGCTGTGCTGGATCATTGTTCAGTGAATCTTGATGGATCCCATTACAAAAACATGAACCTTTTATGGCGACTTTCAACTCAGTAGCTGTAAGACATGATTGTTGCATTTATAATTTTGACATCACAGTGATATGTCAGAAGATCTTATTTCTAAAACTCCATAAACTCAGACTCCCCTTTGAGTCCTGATAGAATGACTGTAAATTTTGACCACAATCTCTCGTGCTTCAGCTCTCTAGAAAGCGATGGCACAGTAATGAGAATGGTGCCTGAATTGTCCAGTCACTGAAGTCTCCCATTTGGTTATACATCTTAAATTGCTTTATACTGAACAGCCCGTCAAGTTACTCCATCGGATTTTTGCTTTTTGTTTGCGTATTATACATTTCAGTTTACACACATACATTATATATTTAAACATCACACTACTTTAGGCTGCGTTCACACGGGCGAGATTTCCACGCAGGTGCAATGCGTGAGATGAACTTCACTTGTGCGTTGCGTGATATATTGTGTGTTTTTCACGCAACGCAGGCCCCATAGAAGTGAATGGGGCTGCGTGAAAATCGCAAGCATGCGCAAGTAAGTGCGGATGCAGTGCGATTTTCACGTATGGTTGCGAGGAGACGATCGGGATGGTGACCCAATCATTATTATTTTCCCTTATAACATGGTTATAAGGGAAAATATTAGCATTCTTCATACAGAATGCTTAGCAAAATTGTGATGGAGGGGTTAAATAAATAAATAAAAATAAATTTAACTAAAGTGGATTTAACTCCCCTTAATCCACTTGTTCGCACACCCCGACTTCTCTTCTGTCTTCTTCTTTGCTGTCCAGAAGTAAAAAGGACCTGTGGTGACGTCACTGCGCTCATCACCTGGTCCATCACATGATCCATTACCATGGTGATGGATCATGTGATGGACCATGTAATGAGCACAGTGACGTCACCACAGGTCCTTTTCCTCAAAGAAGAACACAGAAGAGAACCCGGCCTGCGTGAACAAGAGGATTAAGGTGAGGTAAATTTATTTTATTTTTTTAACCCCTCCATCACTATTTTGCTAAGCATTCTGTATGAAGAATGCTATTATTTTCCCTTATAACCATGTTATAAGAGATAATAATAATGATCGGGTCCCCATCCCGATCGTCTCCTAGCAACCATGCGTGAAAATCGCACTGCATCCACACTTGCTTGCGGATGCTTGCGATTTTCACGCAGCCCCATTCACTTCTATGGGGCCTGGGTTGCGTGAAAAACGCACAATATAGAGCATGCTGCGATTTTCATGCAACGCACAAGTGAAGTTCACCTCACGCATTGCACCTGCGTGGAAATCTCGGCCCATGTGAACCCAGAAAATAATAAAATCTACAGAACACCTAAGCCAAACCCGAACTTCTGTGAAGAAGTCCGGGTTCAGGTCTGGGTTTCAAACATGCCGATTTTTCTCACGCACGTGCAAAACGCATTAAAACGCTTTGCACTTGCGGGGAAAAATCAAGCATGTTCCTGCAACGCACCTGCATCTTTTCCCGCAACGCCCGTGTGAACCCAGCCTTACTCTGGTTTATGACTGAGGATTGTTCTTCCAGAGGTTTCAGTAGTGTTTTAACATGACGTCATACTATTAATCTTCTATATTTAAGAACTCCAAAATTGTGAAGTTAAAAATGGAATGCTTGGATAGTGCTCTATTTTATATGGTTTTTAATAAATCATTTAGAATTGTAAACATATTTATAAACATTTTTATATAATTTAGAAATAAACATTGGTCTGGAATGTTAACGGGCATGTATTTACCAAATCATCCACTAGATGGTGATATAACAGCTGCCAGTAATAGTTTTAGTAACCACCTATGTTTTTGACCAAGAACAGGTTTTTATTATTTTATTTATTTTACAAACTTATATGGTTTTGAACCAATTCTCTAAAGTAAAAAAAAATATTATAATGGCAAATAATTATTTTGTACAGTCACAAACCAGAATTATATTTTAATTTGAAAGCCAGAATAGTAACCATTGTTCATCACTTGATTATTGCCCTGTGTACTGGCCCAAGTAAATGGGTCCTTAGCTAGAACTGTTGGTTCTTACTACATATTTATCAGGGTATCGTGAATTATGAAATCACCTTTCATAAACCTATTAAAATAATCAATGCATCAATATTTAAAAAGAGATATCCTTAAGATATACCAAATTATTGAGATTAGTTTCATAGTTTTGGAGTTCTTAGATGCAGATAATGAATTGGTAGTATGACTTGTCATGTTAGGAGACTGCTGAAACCTCTGGAAGATCAATCCCCAGTCATAAACCAGAACAATTTAGTGTTATTTGCAAATATATAATTTATCTGTGTAAACTGATTGGGACTGAGCTGCAATATTAGACACAAGAGTAAAGTCTAAGGCTTCCCCATCATTTCCATGCTTGTTGGAATTCCCAGGGATCGCACCCTTTAATCAAGACAATGTATTAGTCATTTGGTAATGTATTATTATGTTTGAAAAGCATTATATTTGCAAAAATACTTCTGTAATTTAAAAGAGCATTGATAACTGGCCTGAATATTACCTAGCATGTAGTTTCCAAATCCTCCACTAGATGGTCACATAACACCTCTGAATAATGGTTATATCGCCCAGCTATATTTATGGCCAGGCCAGGGGAGTTTGACATGCCATATCTATCAGGGTATTGTTCAGTATCAACTCCTTTTGCATAGATCTGTTACAAAATTATAAAGCAGTTATATTTGTAGTCTGTAAATACTGTATGTTGTGTCTACATTGTCTATTTCTTAATATTCTGCACAATAAAGTATTGAAATGGTTTACAGCTGATGTACTGGGTGTATTGTGTATCTTTTATGTTTTACCTGAGCAAGTTTATATATTTAAAAACGTGCAGAAAGTGACGCACAGGAATGGTGCAAACAGTGGAGGAGGTGCTCTCAGTAAAAAAGGAATCACCCTTCCTTTTGGAAATAAATAGTAAATGAATAAAAATACTGGGCACTCTCCAAAATATATGTACCTCACAATTTATTGAAAGTTAAAAATTAAAAGCTAACAATGCATATAACATACATGATCTTAAAATAGCTGATAAAACATACAGATAAAAAAAAACAATGAATAGTTAAAAAAAATATATATAAATATATATATCAAGAGTCCTGGATATTGATAGGATCCAATCTATGGGGATGATGATGATAGAGAAAATAGTCTATTCCACCTTGGTGGTTATACTCTGTGCAGTCTTTATAGGAATTTGAGTCCACAATGTTAGTGTCCTCCGAGTAGGAGACACAGAGGCAGCCGGTAAAATAACAGTGAATGATACGTGCGGCGTCCCGCTGTTACTCACTGTTAGGTGCTATACAAGATTCCGCTGCTGTGCCAAAGCCTTTTAGCCTTTTAGGATCGGTATTTCCTTCGGTCCTTTCACCACACTGTCCTTTAACACGCCGCTCTATAGTTGTAGGTTCCGGCGCTTGTTGTAATCATCGACTCCTTTTTCAGCGCTGGACGGGCGTCATGCGTCCCTCTGGTAAACCAATGTCCAATGCGCCTTGGGTCTCCGATAGTGACAGGGTTAACTTGGGGTGTCCGTAGTGTTTAGGCTGGCAGATTCAATGTCCATAGGGGGGTTTTTCTTTACACCAAACGCGTTTCGGGGTCCTTTATCACCCCTTCCTCAGTGGTAGTTAACACCCCAAGTTAACCCTGTCACCCCAAGTTAACCCTGTCACTATCGGAGACCCAAGGCGCATTGGACATTGGTTTACCAGAGGGACGCATGACGCCCGTCCAGCGCTGAAAAAGGAGTCGATGATTACAACAAGCGCCGGAACCTACAACTATAGAGCGGCGTGTTAAAGGACAGTGTGGGGAAAGGACCGAAGGAAATACCGATCCTAAAAGGCTAAAAGGCTTTGGCACAGCAGCGGAATCTTGTATAGCACCTAACAGTGAGTAACAGCGGGACGCCGCACGTATCATTCACTGTTATTTTACCGGCTGCCTCTGTGTCTCCTACTCGGAGGACACTAACATTGTGGACTCAAATTCCTATAAAGACTGCACAGAGTATAACCACCAAGGTGGAATAGACTATTTTCTCTATCATCATCATCCCCATAGATTGGATCCTATCAATATCCAGGACTCTTGATATATATATTTATATATATTTTTTTTAACTATTCATTGTTTTTTTTATCTGTATGTTTTATCAGCTATTTTAAGATCATGTATGTTATATGCATTGTTAGCTTTTAATTTTTAACTTTCAATAAATTGTGAGGTACATATATTTTGGAGAGTGCCCAGTATTTTTATTCATTTACAAGTTTATATATTTGTATTGCAAATACAATAGATTGGGCAAAACAATAAGAAAAAAACTGTTAAAAACTATACAAAGGTCATGCCTTAGATCCATGATAAGGTCACAAGGCCGTCTCAAGACATAGAAGTCAGAAATTGGCCCAAAAATACATTTGGCTCTATATACAAAAACAATAATTCACCATATACTGTAATAATACAGTGTATTAAAGACATGCATAAAAAACAACACAAAGTATACATATGAATGAAACACACCATGAAGCGGTGACAGATTAGCCCAATAATGCAGTATCTAGCCAAAGGATAAGATGTAATATGAACCTGTTGCAGAAGGAGTATGAATAACCTGAAGATGACCAGCACCAAAATGAAATGTGGGAGGAGAGCCCACGAGTATCGGTGTTAGGCTACTTTCACACTAGCATTTTTGTTGGATCCGGCAGGGTTCAGCAAAAACGCCTCCATTACTGATAATACAACCATCTGCACAGGGGCGTAGCTATAGGGGGTGCAGAGGTAGCAGTCACTACCAGGCCCAGGAGCCTGAGGGGGCCCAAAGACCCTTGTGCCACATAAGAAAACACCAGTTCTACAGAAAGTGCATGCTGGTCAATTTACACCGCTGGCGGGAGGTAAGGAGTTAGGTTAAGAATTTCTCTTTTGTAATTACAATTTTTGCCTCAGGCAGTTCGAGAGCTATGTGTTTCCCTGCCCCTGGCCACAAAGCACTGAGATATAAATGTAAAAACACAAAATGCAATCGCACACTGCAACCAGCACTCTGCCCTGCCTATTGGAGGCGTGGCGATCTCCAAGCAGTCAAGCACACCTGTCCAGTTAATCTGCCCCCTGGAGGCTGGTTTTAAAGTCAGTATAAAACTGAGTCTGCTTATATAGCACCTACCAGGCCATTAGGCTCCAGGAGAAGTATATAGTGGGTTCAGCATGCATGTGAGTACTTGCATCCCTGGATCCGATGAAAGCTGTAATGGCACCGGACGGGGTTAAAAGCAGAGTGTGCTTGGCGTGCATGCTGTACCTGCGCTCCCTGGACTTTATGTGGCTGTCATGGCCCATAAAAGGTAGGAACTAGTGTTAGGGACCACTCATGAAGGCGACCTTGACGTGGTGAGTGGCTTATTACGCTTTGGCCAAAATGTACACCAATGCCTTATTCAATATCCAGCATAAAGGCAGGGCAGAGTGCTGGTTGCAGTGTGCGATTGCATTTTGTGTTTTTACGTTTGTATCTGTATTTCGCCATAGCAATCTGCACCTGCTAGGGGTTGTGCGGGCTGAATTTTCCATATTTTTTCTTTGTAGTATATATTGGAGGTGTGGCGATCTCCATGCAGTCATGCACACCTGACCAATTAGTCTGCCCTGGAGGCTGGTTTTAAAGTCAGTATAAAACTGAGTCTGCTTATATAGCACCTACCAGTAGCCATTAGGCTCCAGGAGAGGTATATAGTGGGCTCAGCATGCATGTTGGTACTTGCATCCCTGGATCCGATGAAAGCTGTAATGGCACCGGACGGGGTTAAAAGCAGAGTGTGCTTGGCGTGCATGCTGTACCTGCGCTCCCTGG
This sequence comes from Bufo gargarizans, assembly GCF_014858855.1. Classification (NCBI taxonomy): domain Eukaryota; kingdom Metazoa; phylum Chordata; class Amphibia; order Anura; family Bufonidae; genus Bufo; species Bufo gargarizans. The sequence goes on along the minus strand of NC_058082.1, from coordinate 215,280,032 downwards.
ACTTTATGTGGCTGTCATGGCCCATAAAAGGTAGGAACTAGTGTTAGGGACCACTCATGAAGGCGACCTTGACGTGGTGAGTGGCTTATTACGGTTTGGCCAAAATGTACACCAATGCCTTATTCAATATCCAGCATAAAGGCAGGGCAGAGTGCTGGTTGCAGTGTGCGATTGCATTTTGTGTTTTTACATTTATATCTCTATTTCGCCATAGCAATCTGCACCTGCTAGGGGTTGTGCGGGCTGAAATTTTCCATATTTTTCTCTTTGTAGAACATTATATATAAGAAGATATTTCGGTCATTTATAAATAGTTGATCAATGGTCTGTAATGTTAACTGGCAGGTAGTTTCCAAAACCTCCACTAGATGGTGATATAACACCTCTTAATAATAGTTTTGTCAACTGCCTACATTTATGATCAAGAAGAGGTTTGGTTTGAAATCCCAAATAAAAAAATATCAACTAATTATTTGGTGCAGTTACAGACCAAAATGATGCTTTAAAGGGGTATTCCAGTTATAACAAGTTGTCCACTATCCACAGGATAAAGAATAACTATCAGCTTGGGGGGGGGGGGTCCTATTACGGGGTCCCATTACCCTGTGGAGCCCCTCTGGAATGGAAATGGTCAGAAAAGCGCACTGCTACTGCATTCATTTTTATGGGGGTATAGCCGAGTGCTGTACTTGGTAATCTCCGTCCGTCCGTCCCCCCCTGTAAAGAACAGTTCCACGATATCTCCATTAAAGTTAAACAGCAGAGCAGTTCAGGGGATAACGTGTCATTTCCATTCCATTCGCCTTGACAGAAAACCCACCCATTTCAATGTTCTACTTTGCCAAGTCCTGATAAAGGAACATTTAAAAAAAAAAAGTCAGTTTGGCGATAATTTTATAATACAAATCTCATTATACCCTAGTGCAGGGATGGCCAACCTGAGGCTCTCCAGCTGTTGCAAAACTACAACTCCCAGCATGCCCAGACTGCCTACAGCAGGGCATGGTGGGAGTTGTAGTTTTACAGCAGCTGGAGAGCCGCAGGTTGGCCATGCCTGCCCTAGTGGCTACCTCACTAGGGGTGTATTTCTAATTCCTATTCCTATAGCAAACGGGTTCCTTTTCTGTGCCCGGCACATATGTATGGAAATCGGTGTGTCTTCTTTGTCGCTGGAATGTTCTCTGATTCTGTGGCGTATTTCTCTTTTCGTTTTACCAGTATCAACTTACATTGATACAGTATTGTTTTCCAGTTCTTGAGCAATATTTAGTCTGAATAACCTGGCTGCAAGCAATACAGTTCCCACATCGAAACCTGTCTTGTTTTGCTTTCTAGTCACATCTCACTCCTTGGCACTGCATTGTGGTGACCCGTGAGTAAAAGGTCTTTCAGACATTAGTCTGAAGGTGATCTGTGAGTACGCCTGCTCAATCTGGATCAGCTCTAAGTATATCCCAATGTTTTGCTAGGATCTTTTTAATGTCTTGGTGTGCTCTATCTTAAAGGGATTCTGTCACCTCCCCTAAGGCAAAAAACGATTTAAAACCAGCCATGCAGCACAGCTTACCTGGATTAGGCTGTGCTGTTCAATCTTGAAATCCGTCCAGCAGTTAGTTCAAAAAACGAGTTTGATCAATGAGGAAATGCGTCCTGAAGGTGCCCAGAGGGGCGTTTTTTTCTTCTGAGAGAGCCCAGTCCCGCCCCTTTTTCAGTGCCCAGCCCGCCTTCCTTTTACTTCCTAACCGCCGCCCCCAGCCTGCCACAGCCTCTCCTGCCTCTCCTCCCCCTCCCTCTTGCCGAACGAAGTCTCGCACAGGCGCAGTACCCACTGAGGGCTGCGCCTGTGCGATCATCAGGAGACTGAGGGCGGCAGCTTCATCTTCGTCACTGGGCATGCGCCGAGCCCAGTGACGTCCGATGCTCGCTCTTCCCTGCTGACTGAGGGAAGAGCGAGCATCGGACGTCACTGGGCTCGGCGCATGCCCAGTGACGAAGATGAAGCTGCCGCCCTCAGTCTCCTGATGATCGCACAGGCGCAGCCCTCAGTGGGTACTGCGCCTGTGCGAGACTTCGTTCGGCAAGAGGGAGGGGGAGGAGAGGCAGGAGAGGCTGTGGCAGGCTGGGGGCGGCGGTTAGGAAGTAAAAGGAAGGCGGGCTGGGCACTGAAAAAGGGGCGGGACTGGGCTCTCTCAGAAGAAAAAAACGCCCCTCTGGGCACCTTCAGGACGCATTTCCTCATTGATCAAACTCGTTTTTTGAACTAACTGCTGGACGGATTTCAAGATTGAACAGCACAGCCTAATCCAGGTAAGCTGTGCTGCATGGCTGGTTTTAAATCGTTTTTTGCCTTAGGGGAGGTGACAGAATCCCTTTAAAGGCCAATCATCTGAATTTTCTTCATAGTATAATTAGATTTTTTGGAGACAACAAACAAGACACACCAATTTCCAGACATATTCACAGGGCACACAAGGGGGAAGCTATTCAGTTTATCAGTATTTCCACTGTACCCTCTAAGAAAACAGGAGGTGTTTGTGACCAGAAGATCCATTCAACTTGAATGCCGATGGAATTACAGGATGAAGTCAGTGGCACCGGATGGACTCAATGAGAGCATTAATTTCAGCTGCTTCATATAGGATGATTTATGTAGACAGAAGAGTTGATACTCTGATCTTTAAACAAAATGTAGGGCCTCCGTGTACTTATGGATACATCTATGACACATAGGGGTCAGATTCTTTTACCAAGCACTAGCAATTATCATACAATTCATACAAATAATGCCTTATTTAGCAGAAGACCACTGCCATCAGTATGGTGCAACGCACTCCTCTTCTTACCATCCAAATGAGCATCACCTTCAGCATTGTGACTATTTAAAGAAGTCCTGTCACCATTCCTGACATGCCTGTTTTAATAGCTTCATGCATTCGCCATGTAATAACAATTCTGGATCATCTATTCCTATGGCTCTATGTTGTGCCATTCCTTCATTATTTCTACTAGAAGTTATGAATGAATTGCTAGCAGTCTGCAGTAAGGGTACAGAGGGGTGTTAACAAGTTGGGGGTGTGTACCTGAACAGACTCACTCTATCCAATCAGTGCTGCCATTGTCAGACTGTTCAGGTATCACACCCCCCAACTGGTTACCACCCCTCTGTACCCTTACTGCAGGCTGCTAGCAATTCATAACTTCTAGTAGAAATAATAAAGGAATGGCACAACATAGAGCCATAAGAATAGATGATCCAGAATTGTTATTACATGAGGAACGCATGTGGCTATTAAAACAGACCTGTCAGGAGAGGTGAAAGGTCCACTTTAACATTCTTCTTTAATATTGACCATGTATCTGATTGCTGACGAAGTAACATCCCCTGCCATGTTTTTATACTGTGGTTTGATAATCGTACCTTGTACGACAATGTAATGAATATGTATACTGTGAAGGCTCTACTTTTTCCTAAGTACCCTCGTGTCATATTGATTATTCCTCATTGATATGACGATCTATGCCTCTGAGTTATACGACCTAACCCCCCCCCCCCCCCCCACTGAACAATTGGGTGCTTTAACACATGAGCATGTCCGTTGACCCTTTGTATAATATTTACCTAGTGATGAATTCAATGTTATATCCTGTAGAGAAGCGATGGACTATGCAATAGGTCTCCATAGCGACATCATTCCAGACCAGTTTGGGCTTACTCTCTTCAGTCCATAAATGATTAGGTAACTATCCTATGGTTTTTTTCTACGCTCCGATTGACCAGGGGGCTTAAACAGCCCATTGTGATGAGGAGTCATATATAAAGAGGGCTCTATGATAGCCTCTATAATAGCTAACTATTCTGCCAGTAAGCTTCTTGATCAGCCAGTCCAAATGACTGGCAAACCACATTGGAGCAGAACGCTAGAATTGAACTTAGGGATAGGTATGAGGACCAGACCCAGGGATCGTCCTTATCCGGAAGGGCGCTCCACTCAGCATCCGGCATAGGGCTTAGAAATACACCACCACTGAGCTAGCCACTAGGGTATAATCAGATTTGTGATATATGAGCCCATCCGTATGCACAAATTAAGGTCAATTGCTCTCTCTGTAGATCACTCGCTCACCTACCCAGCTGACAAGTATGTACCTAATTTACACCAGGTTTTTATGTCCTGCCCTATTTTTAAGTTAACTAATAAAGGTTATCTTTAACCTTCACAAACTAAACTCTTCTCTCTTCCTGTACAAGTATATTCTATGAAGAAAAGTATCCAAGGTGATGGGCGTCAATTCTTTTGCACCTTCTACACGTTTATGTTTTTCTTAACAGTCAAGGGTATGGTCCTATTGGAAATGTGAAATATTTTCTACTTCAGCCCATGGCAGGTCAAAGCCGGTATCTGTTGGGGAAGACATTTGTCTACAGGAGCAAATTGTCTCAAGTGAAATTTTTTTTGTGTGACAATTTTAGTGACTGCAACTTATAGTACTTAGTATACCAAATTCTCATATATTCTTACACCTGTTTTATGCATTCACACGTGCAAAGAAAATTCTGCACTAATATTACTGACCAGATTGTCAACAGAATGTTTCTTCAGCGGGCCCATAAGATCAATGATTTTGGGCGGTCATAAGATATTAGGAAGAATACAGTGTATGCAGCCCACCTATGTGTACACACCCTACAATACAGTCATAATATGTTTAACACACTGCATTCCAGTTCCTTGGCTCGGCTGTCTGAACGTGTGGAATATAACTCTGATGTCCCAGTTAGCTAGGTTGAAGGTTGGCTCTCTCACCTTGAGTTGTGCTCTTACTCCAAATAGAAAGTGACCTACAATCTGTGGCTTTCTTTTTGTGACAATGAGACGTTCAAGCATCTGTTGGAAAATGTAGCTACTAATTAATTTACTTCCCTCTTTGGGAACCCCTTTGAGGAACTATGTGTGATGGACCATCAGACCTTTTCAGTGGACCCTGGTGCTATTTTTGCCTTTGTAGGTATTGATGCCCTGTTATATCTTTTATGATATGATGTGTCTGTGCTGTATTTTCTTATGTGCACTCTTTGAACTTGTCATGGCAACAACTAATAAAAAAATAGATATTTTAAAATAAAAATACAGATAGATGTACAGGTTCAGATTTTTTTTATTATAAAAACAATTGCGCTGCATTTCAGCATTGCTTTATTAAACCTGTTCTAATGTAATAAATAACTTTCTAAAATCAAGGTATATATTAAAATATTAATGAATTATCTTTCTGCAGCAATTCATTAAAAATCTCTTAATGGGAAAGCAGAAGGTGCATGAGTCCACAGGAAGCAAACTGGAATTCTATGGGAATAGCTGCAGAATACACAGTCAATGAGATTTATCAACACTGGTGTAACGGAAAAATGGCTTAGTTGCTCATAGCAACCAATCAGCTTTCGCCTTTCATTTTTCAGAGCTCCTTTAGAAAATGAAAGGATTACTCTGATTGGTTGCTATAGGCAACTAAGTCAGTTTTCCGTTACACCAGTTTTGATAAATCTCCCCCATTGTATTAGGCAATTCACTCACAGAACCGTCACGTATATTTCGGTGCACATCTCTTTAGGAACTGAGTCACAGCACTTAGAAATGTGATCCTGAAATTACCTTTGCAGTAATTAATGACCTGTCTGGGAAATGATCAATATAAGTTTTCACTGAGAAGACAGAACTGCATTAGATGTGTTGAATTTATGCATCCATGTACCCAACAGTCATTTTTTTAATTGGAATTACTAATTTAATTTATTTTAAACCAGGCCTGGGAGTGTCTGGTTATCATTGGAACTAGTCAACACCTTGCTGACAGATACATCCCAGGGAGTTCTTTTAAAGAGGTTTTCCCACCATCAGATGTGATAGTATATTGGGCAGACTAGATGGGCCAAATGGTTCTTATCTGCCGACACATTCTAGAGTTTAACATGACTTCCAAATTAGTGAGGGCCTGACTGCCAGGACCCCTTCATGGTTTTCCTGTACAGTGGGGCCACCATCCATTCCCTGGGCCAGAAGCAGCAATATGGCTCCATTTCATTGAATGGAGTTGTGTCTCCCTGCAAAGTGGGTGAACATGAGCACAACAGTTCAAGGAAAAACCTGAAGGGGCCACAGTGGCCAGGATTGGTGGGTGTCCCATAGGTTTTACTCCCATTAATCATAATGATATGTAGTACCTTAGCAATATGCCATAACATTATGAAATGTTCACAACTTGAAATCATTTCAACTTTCCCACCTGCAGAAAATCAGTGCAATGTACCAATTTAATATAAACACATCTCTCAATTGAATTGCCTCCAGACCTCAAGATCCTGATTTCTTACAATTTTACCTGGTAAGAATTGCTTGAACATGGCACTGGTGTAAGTACTTTATCAAACATTTCTGAACACGACAATAAGTTAAACAATCTGTAGGGAAGACATCTACAGTAAAAGGAGCTAGAAAAGTTGTAAAATACATGGTATCCTGCAGCCCAGATGAATTTAATAGAGTGGCTTCAATTGTTTCATTTTTAAAGCTATTCAAAACTATGGTTGGTTTCTCTACTTTGGTGATCGATGGTGAGGTCTATTCTCTCTATATCTATGTTTTTGACTGTCATGTTCAGATGTTCGTCTAACTCTTGGTGGAGCAACTGGTGCCACAGTTTCTTCAGTTTGCCCCCTGTCCTCTCTTAAAGTGCCAAACCTTGGTTTAGGTAACAGTGGCTCCCGAACTCTTCCTTGTAATGGAGTGTCACTGACTGATTTAGAGTCCTGAGCTTTACCATTCTGTCGCTCATCTGTCCATTCAAACTTGCTGTTGAGCGGAGTGCGTCGTTGCCTCTCGTTCCGCAAGATGTCAGCTGCCCTAGGGTAGAAATTTAACTCTTGGCTGGAGTTACCGCCATCTGAGTCGTCACCACCCACTGTGCAATTACAAGAAAAATAGTTTCTCAGCATTATATATTACATGGCTTATAGTAAAAAATAATAGGCTAAATAGATTATGACAAACTAGTTATGGCAGTTTACGTCATTACCCTAAGAAAAGTTCACCCCAGTTGTAGGAAACTTCTGACGTCATTGAGACATCAAAAGTTTTTAATGATAGATGTTCGTGCCCCTTTGAATGTTCTTGACTTCACTGAAGGAGAAGTGAAGACAGGTCATAGCTTTTCGTAACAATCAAAAGGACATCATTAATGTTTCAAAATCCAAAAAGGCACAACATTTTGATTTGATAGAACTATCGGTAGAGGTACAAGGACGCCTACTGATGAGAATTTCTGATATGTCTGTATGACAAATGTTATATTAGTGTGGAATGATAATATCAGGACACAGGCTAACCATGCTAATATCACAATTCATCTGCCATTGTTGATAGTGATTAAAATAGTTGTCCAGAATTAGAAATACAGGTCCTTCTCAAAAAATTTGTATATTGTGATAAAGTTCATTATTTTCTGTAATGTACTGATAAACATTAGACTTTCATATATTTTAGATTCAATACACACCAACTGAAGTAGTTCAAGCCTTTTATTGTTTTAATATTGATGATTTTGGCATACAACTCATGAAAACCCAAATTTCCTATCTCAAAAAATTTGCATATTTCATCCGACCAATAAAAGAAAAGTGTTTTTAATACAAAAAAAGTCAACCTTCAAATAATTATGTTCAGTTATGCACTCAATACTTGGTCGGGAATCCTTTTGCAGAAATGACTGCTTCAATGCGGCGTGGCATGGAGGCAATCAGCCTGTGGCACTGCTGAGGTATTATGGAGGCCCAGGATGCTTCGATAGCGGCCTTAAGCTCATCCAGAGTGTTGGGTCTTGCGTCTCTCAACTTTCTGTTCCCAATATCCCACAGATTCTCTATGGGGTTCAGGTCAGGAGAGTTGGCAGGCCAATTGAGCACAGTAATACCATGGTCAGTAAACCATTTACCAGTGGTTTTGGCACTGTGAGCAGGTGCCAGGTCGTGCTGAAAAATGAAATCTTCATCTCCATAAAGCTTTTCAGCAGATGGAAGCATGAAGTGCTCCAAAATCTCCTGATAGCTAGCTGCATTGACCCTGCCCTTGATAAAACACAGTGGACCAACACCAGCAGCTGACATGGCACCCCAGACCATCACTGACTGTGGGTACTTGACACTGGACTTCAGGCATTTTGGCATTTCCCTCTCCCCAGTCTTCCTCCAGACTCTGGCACCTTGATTTCCGAATGACATGCAAAATTTGCTTTCATCCGAAAAAAGTACTTTGGACCACTGAGCAACAGTCCAGTGCTGCTTCTCTGTAGCCCAGGTCAGGCGCTTCTGCCGCTGTTTCTGGTTCAAAAGTGGCTTGACCTGGGGAATGCGGCACCTGTAGCCCATTTCCTGCACACGGTGGCTCTGGATGTTTCTACTCCAGACTCAGTCCACTGCTTCCGCAGGTCCCCCAAGGTCTGGAATCGGTCCTTCTCCACAATCTTCCTCAGGGTCCGGTCACCTCTTCTCGTTGTGCAGCGTTTTCTGACACACTTTTTCCTTCCCACAGACTTCCCACTGAGGTGCCTTGACACAGCACTCTGGGAACAGCCTATTCCTTCAGAAATTTCATTCTGTGTCTTACCCTCTTGCTTGAGGGTGTCAATGATGGCCTTCTGGACAGCAGTCAGGTCAGCAGTCTTACCCATGATTGCGGTTTTGAGTAATGAACCAGGCTGGGAGTTTTTAAAAGCCTCAGGAATCTTTTGCAGGTGTTTAGAGTTAATTAGTTGATTCAGATGATTAGGTTAATAGCTCGTTTAGAGAACCTTTTCATGATATGCTAATTTTTTGAGATAGGAATTTGGGGTTTTCATGAGCTGTATGCCAAAATCATCAATATTAAAACAATAAAAGGCTTGAACTACTTCAGTTGTGTGTAATGAATCTAAAATATATGAAAGTCTAATGTTTATCAGTACATTACAGAAAATAATGAACTTTATCACAATATGCTATTTTTTTTTTAGAAGGACCTGTACATGGCTGCTTTCTTCTAAGGCCCCTTTCACATGGGCGAGAATTGCGTGCGGATACAATTCCTGCTGAATGAAGATAGAAGATTTCTATCTTCATTCAGCAGGACCTGCGCTGACGTCACCGCGCTCACCACGTGATTACGTCATCAAATGTCCTTTTGCAGGTCCTGCAAGAAGACTATGCCGGCTGCGCGATCAATTGGATAAGGCGAGTGAATTTATTTTTATTTTTTTAACCCCTCAATCCACATTTTAGTAAGCATTCTGTATTAAGAATGCTATTTTCCCTTATAACCATGTTACAAGGGAAAATAATACAGTGAATTTACTTTAATGGGGTCCGGGGTTGCTTTCATCCCTATAATCTCCTAGCAACCATGCTTACGATTTTTACGCAGACCCATTCATTTCTATGGGGCATGCGTTGCGTGAAAAACGAGTAAAGAACATGGTGCGATTTTCACGCAACGCACAAGTGATGCATGAAAATCACCACTCATCTGAACAGCCCCATTGAATTGAATGGGTCCGGATTCAGTGCGGGTGCAATGCGTTCACCTCACGCATTTCCCCCGCATGGAATTCTCGCCCGTGTGAAAGGGGCCTAACATTGTAGCAGTAAAAATGCTTGATCTTTAGAGAAAGTCAGTGTATTTGAGTCTTACAAGTGTTACCTCTAAAAGAAGATATATTCTTTCTTGGTGGTTCCTCAGACAGCTTTGTATGCCCAGGAAGTGACAAATACCGAGCATGGTGGGCAGTAGCCTGTGTAAAAGAAATGCATGTAGTATGGTTACAAAAGTCATGCAGCTACCAGCACATTGCTTGTTGTTTTGCCATTTGTATCAACCATAATCAAATGAGTAATATTTATTTTCTTACATCAAATGTACCTAAAAGTTGACAAATGATCCCTCTAAAATTAAAGGATCAGTGCCACTAGCACACCCTTATAATCCTGTACTGAAGAAGGGAGGCTCACCCTTGACAAACACTCCCCAAAATTTAATTGCCTCCACTTTCAGACTTATTTTTCTGTAACATTACATTTAGTCGTCATCTACAGTGTGCCCAGCCCGCAATGAACTAGGGATGTCCATCCAGATCCTTTTATCAGGCATAATCATTGTAACCGTCTCAGCTATAAGCGTTACCACTGTCTTTATGAGCACACGACAAAGGAAAATGTCATCACAAACATGGACTCTAATAAGCTAGTATTTCTATTAATTGCATGCCTTACCTACTAGAACCACACGAAAGAGAAAGTTCTGCTAACAAGCTCTACTACATCATACAAAAAGCAAACTAAACATACCGCTCTGTTCCTGGTGACAAGACTATTATGCTTCTTTATACTGTCTCTCATGGTGTGCCTCCGACGAATCAGTATTTCTTTGGCTTGTTTTTCATTGGTCCCACTTGCAAGGTTGTGTCTGTTGTAGGAAAGTGTCTGCAGTGATGGAAATATAATCAGTCTGCATTAAATAGGCATTTTTTTATATTAGTCACTATCACACAATAAGTCATCAAAGCAATCTGTTTTATCTGGATCATAGAAACACAATGATATACACTTGTTCTGAATAGCTAGCTGGTTCTAGATCTAAAAGTTGTGCAGAATTCTTCTCTAAAGTTCTGTACACATTTGTGTCATCATGTCTTCTGGTCATAACAGAGCTATTACAGATCAGACAAAGCCTATAGACTTCTAGTAGGGTTTGATTAGGTTCTGGTATTTTAGACATGTAGAATAGCACTGAAAACTGCTCTGTTCTTGCTCTCAGCAATACTGATGTAAACCTAAAAAAACATCAGTGTTAGAAATGGATTGGATTTTAGGAGCTTTTACACATAAACGTATCAACCAATTTCTGTGCAGTATCATTATCAATTAGTTCCCTTTTACATGGGAAGGTGATCAAGAAGAACAATGCTTGTTCCAGTTCATTATCCCATGTAAACACGACTCCGATAACCCAACAAATTCTTGTGATCTGGTGATCGGAGCAAACGCTTGTTTGTTGGCAGCACATCTCTGCATCTAAAGATTCACTCCCATACAGTGCAATGATTGCTCTAATGCAAGTAACGAGCATTGATCAATATGCTTTTATCATTGATCAGCACTCATTACTGGGCAGGATATCTGTCTGTGTAAGAGGAAGTCTCATTTGTGAGAAATATGATCTGACTTGCCCATCTGAGACAATAGGGGCATGTTGCTAGAACGAGAACTGAGCAGGCAAGGTGGTGGCCAGAGGTTATCCGTGATCCGGCCACCACCAAGCGCCCTGAATGGGAGCGCACAGCGCTTGCATGGCCACCGCTCCTATTCATTTCTATGGGGCCAACGGAAATAGCCAAGCCAGCGCTCGGCTATTTTCAGCGACCCCATAGAAATGAATAAAGGGCGGCTGAGCAGGCGCAGTGCGCCCTCCATAACTTTTGGGGCTCCGTTCTCAGTATAGGCGTGGGACCCGCACCTATCAGACAATATCCTAGCAATATGCCTCCATTGTCTGAGATGGGAAAACCCCTTTAACTGCATCTGAGAGACAAGTCTATTATAGGGAACAAAAGATTTTATTTTAGGATGATAACAACAGATGAGGAACATGAGAGAAATCTGTGTGTAAATCCAGACAACAAAATTAGGGTCTTACCCGTTGTCGTATTTGGTAAAGGTTCTTGGATAACACATCTCGCATCTCATTGACTTCGGTTGATGAAAGAGGCTTCACTCTATTTTTTTCATATGTTCTGGTTTATGAGAAGAAGAAATTAAACAGAAGATGATGAGAAGATGAAACAACAAACTGTAAAATGAAATTCATTAATCTAAATCGGAAACGTGAAACAATATAAACCTAAAATATTGGATAGGTAGGCAGTAACAGAGAATGTAAAACATGACTGCAAGCTCAGGCTTGTATTGTACATGCAGTACATTGGTCACATCCAAAACATCATCACGCCTGGTCCTGTCAATCAAAGTGCAGAGGGCGCATAAGTTGCAGAGAGAGCAGAGCCTCTAGGTATAATGGCAACGCCCCCATTGCTCCTAGAGGCTCTTTTGCATGTATTAAAGCTTAATTTTCCTTAGCAATGTAGACACATATGAACAGGGGCCAACACAGATGTCTTCATCTGCCAAGCGCACATGTAACAGGTCAGACAGTTTCATAGCTACAAATCCAGGGCCGGCTCCAGGTTCATGTGGGCCCTTGGGCGATAAATCCCAGTGGGCCCCCATGAGGCATTTTTTTACATTGACATGTCCCCCTGTGGCTCCCACATGGTATAATGACCCCCAGTGGCCCCTATACAGTATAATGACTACTAGTGGCCCTTCACACAGTATAATGACTACTAGTGGCCCTTCACACAGTATAATGAACCCCCAATTCCCCCCCCCCACTGTATAATGACCACCTGTGGCCCTGCATTCAGAATAATAACCCCCAGTCGCCCCCATTCAGAATAATGACCCCCAGTAGCCCCCACACTGGGGGAATACTGTATGGAGGGGGCTCTGGGGGTCATTATACTGAATGGAGGGTCATTGGTGATCATTATACTAAATGGGGGATACTGGGGGTCATTATACTATGTAAAGGGCCCTCACAGTATAATGACCCCACAGTGACCCTCCATTCAGAATAATGACCCCCAGTCGCCCCCACACTGGGGGTTATACTGTATGGAGGGGGAACGAGGGGTTATTATATTTAATGGGGGCTCTGGTGGTCATTATGCTAAATGGAGGGTCAATGGGGATCATTATACTAAATGGGGGCACTGGGAGTCATTATACTGTGTAAGGGGCCCTCACAGTGTGATGAATGACCCCCAGTCGCCCCCAAACTGGGGGTTATACTGTATGGAGGGGGAACGAGGGGTTGTTATATTTAATGGGGGCTCTGGTGGTCATTATGCTAAATGGAGGGTCAATGGGGATCATTATACTAAATGGGGGGCACTGGGAGTCATTATACTGTGTAAGGGGCCCTCACAGTGTGATGAATGACCCCCCAGTGGCCCCCTCACATACCTATAATTGCAGGGGAGCTGGTGGTCCTGTCATTCACTAACCGCAGCTCCCTGCGCTCCTTCTCTCCGGCGGCCAGGCCTGGAGGAGAGAAGGAGATGTGCAGTGATGTAGCTGGAACTGACAGCAAATTTTAGTACGCCCCCCTCCCCCCCAATGTGTGTTCACATCACGTTTTTCCTATCGGTTTGATGTATACAAATGTGCAGCACTCCACGTTTTTGTATCCTGCAGAGTCAAGTAAAAAAATGCATACGTTAACGTATATGTTTTTTTTCAATGGAACTGTATGGTGAACGGACGCCACTGTATGGCATCAGTCTGAGGATTGTATGGTGAACGGACGCCACTGTACGGCATCAGTCTGAGGATTGTATGGTGACCGGACGCCACTGTACGGCATCAGTCTGAGGCATCTGTTAACGCATACATTTTTGGTATACATTAAATGGATAGCACAACTGGGATGTGAACCCAGCCCTAGTGTCAGAATAGGCACCAGTACACAGCGGAGCAGCGTGGCGGAGAGGGGAGGCCACCATGTACTGACAGAGCGCTACCTGGTCCTGGTGGTCAGGGATGAGGACTGTGCTTCCCAAGGATCATTTTCTACAGGGAAATACAGGGCACAGTATAATACACTAGAATCTATATAATATAAAGATATTAGCCCTACCCCCGAATAATAATACAATTAGGGGGTCATTTATTATATAGAAATACGTCTATGGCCTCTTTCACACTTGCGTTGTCCGGATCCGGCGTGTACTCCACTTGCCGGAATTACACGCCGGATCCAGAAAAACGCAAGTGTACTGAAAGCATTTGAAGACGGATCAGTCTTCTAAATGCTTTCAGTGTTACTATGGCACCCAGGACGCTATTAAAGTCCTGGTTGCCATAGTAGGAGCGGGGAGCGGGGGAGCAGTATACTTACAGTCCGTGCGGCTCCCGGGGCGCTCCAGAAGGACGTCAGAGCGCCCCATGCGCATGGATGACGTGCCATGCGATCACGTCATCCATGCGCGTGGGGCGCCCTGACGTCACTCTGTAGCGCCCCGGGAGCCGCACGGACGGTAAGTATGCTGCTCCCCCGCTCCCCACTACACTTTACCATGGCTGCCAGGACTTTAGCGTCCCGGCAGCCATGGTAACCATTAAAAAAAGCTAAACGTCGTATCCGGCAATGCGCCGAAACGACGTTTAGCTTAAGTCCAGATCAATGCCTTTCAATAGGCATTAATTCCGGATCCGGCCTTGCGGCAAGTCTTCAGGATTTTTGGTCGGAGCAAAAAGCGCAGCATGCTGCGGTATTTTCTCCGGCCAAAATACCTTCCGTTCCGGAACTGAAGACATCCTGATGCATCCTGAACGGATTTCTCTCCATTAAGAATGCATTAGGATAAAACTGATCAGGATTCTTCCGGCATAGAGCCCCGACGACGGAACTCTATGCCGGAAGAAAAGAACGCAAGTGTGAAAGAGCCCTATATTAGGCGTATTTCTGACACAGATGTGGCACAAAGACCCTTAGCACCGCAATCTGTATCTTTTCCCGCTCATGCCAGGTCTAAAAAAAGTGGTGTGGGCATGGAAGGGGATACAGTTATGGCCATGCAGTTATTGGATACCACCGCCATATAGTGATAACACCGCCATACAATGATAAAACCACCATACAGTGACTGGATAAAAGGGTATAAGAGGGCACAGTACAGGGAATGACTAGGGGCACTGTACAGGGTGTGGTAAGAGGGCACAATGCAGGGTATAAAGGGGCACAGTCACATGACCCTGTGACGTTAGAAGGTCCTTATGGTGAATGCTGTTCAGATGCCACCATAATGAGAGGCAGATGAGTGAGACAGGGGCCCTGGATGGACAGGAGGGGTGGACACAGCAAGTAGGTTGAAGGGGCTCTGAGGGGGGTTCATACAAGAAGTAGTGGCAGGAGGTCTGTGCAGGGCAGCAATAGGAGATAAGAGGGTGAAACAGGAGCTCTGGATACATGAGGGAGGAAAGGAGACAGCAGGGGCTCCATGAGGATGAGATAGGACAGGATATGGGGGGGGGGGGCAGGTGTCACGGAGGCAAACTGCTTAATGAAACAGTAATACAACTAAATAGAATGAAGCAGCAGCAGATCGAAGAGTCCCCCCCTTTTGTCCCACAGACAAGAGACAGTCACAGTGCAGACTCACTCACAGACTGTCTTCACACTTCTCTGCTTCAGCTCCAGCCCTCCGTCTCTCTCCTCAGGCAGCATGTCCTGTGTAGAGGGGGCGTGTCTGAGTCTCTGCAGCTCAGAGGGCCCACCAAAGGGGTACTGCGTAAGTGAAATGACAGCAGTGAGAGCTCCCATCTGTATTGATGGAAGTGCTCATAGCAGCTCAGGGGGCCCCCCCAGGAGCATTGGGCCCCGGCACTTGCCCGGGGATGCCGGGTTATGACGCCGGCCCTGTACAAATCTGCTGACAAGGTTATGGCTGATCAGTGTATTTTTAAAATGAAAACTACAATGTATTTTTCATAGAATTCTGATGGAAGTTACCAAAGTTACCAATTCTTAAAGTAGTCTTTTATAGGCACTTTACTTTTAAACAATATTGTTGTATACAGTATATTGTAGATAAAACAAATATGGTGACCGACAAGTAAGGCTACTTTCACACCTGCGTTAGATGCGGATCCGTCTGGTATCTGCACCTATAATGCAAACACTTGTATCCGTTCAGAACGGATCCGTTTGCATTACCATGAACAAAAAAATATATTTTTTTTTTTGTTCATGATAATGCAAACGGATCCGTTTTGACTCACATTGAAAGTCAATGGGAGGCGGATCCGTTTTTAATTGCACCATATTGTGTCAGTGAAAAGGAATCTGTCCCCATTGACTTACATTGTAAGTCAGGACGGATCCGTTTGGCTCTGCATCGTCAGGCGGACATCAAAACGCTGCAGGCAGAGCGAATGGAGGCTGAACGGAGGCAAACTGATGCATTCTGAACGGATCCTTATCCATTCAGAATGCATTGGTGCTAAACTGATCCGTTTTGGGCCGCTTGTAAGAGCCCTGAAATGGATCTCACAAGCGGACCCAGAATTGCCAGTGTGAAAGTAGCCTAAGTAAGCGCATGGTGCATGGTGCATGGTGGATGCATACTGGCTGGAACCCTTGTCGTTGGTATAGTCATACCTGTAAGAACAGATCATTTTGGGGAAATAAATAGCAACAGTACACATGATATATATATATATATATATATATATATTATATATATATATATATATATTATACAGAATCTCACAAAAGTGAGTACACAGTACCAGTGGCGTGCCCGGGGGGATGGGCGGTCCGACCCAGGTGCCGGCTCCCACAGGGGTGCCAGCAGGCCCATAAGCAATGAGCGCTTCCATCAATACAGATGGAAGCGCTCATTACTGAAGCGCTGACACCCACATACTGCGGCGGGGCAGGGAGCGGAGCGCATAGTTGCCTGCCCCGCCGCCGATCACCGCCATAGGCTTCAGGCCTACTAGGCCTGAAGCCTATGCGGTAGTGAAATCCCAGCGCGGGACTCAGCAGCACAGTGCCAGGACTCTGCCAGCAAGCGCAGGTAAGTATTCAGCTTTTAGTTTTTTCTTTTATGTGCCAACTTTGGGGGACATGAGGGGGGTGCACACAGGAGGACAGGAGGGGGGGGGGGATATGGTGGGATACAGGTTGGGGGCAAATTATTATGGGAGGGATTACTATGTGGGGGGGGAGAAATTACTATATGGGCAATGTGGGGGACACTACTGTGTGGAGGGGCAGTGTGGGGGCGCTTGCTATTCGGGAGGCACTGTAGGGGCAATTCTATTATTTCTGGAGACACTATACAGGGATTATTACCTGGAACACAATATAGGGTGTTATTATTACTGGGGGCACTCTAGGGGACATTATAACTGCTGTAGACCCTATAGGGACATTTGGGGTACTGGTGTCAAGTAGAACTAGCTTAGTTGCCCATAGCAGCCAATCAGATTCCACCTTTCATATGCTTGATAAATGACCCCAATTATGTCTATTTTTTTCAGCAGTATAGTACCTGGGGCATTGGGGGGCACAACGGGCACAGTATTGGGGGTGGCAGCAGGATGACACTGTGGGAACACCAGGATGGGGAGGTTGATGGAAAAATTTAGAAATCTAACATGTCTGTGTTACAAACTCTGTAGAGACGAGATGTGGCTGAAAGAATTGGTCATGGCGGTCTAACGGAGAAGAAAGAGAAGGTCTACATGACAGGAGATTTCCCTGGATGTAAGAGGTATGTGGCCAACTATTGGGGGAGAGGGGAAGCGCCAGAGAAATGACCTGCCCCGGGTGCCAAACACCCTGGGGACACCACTGGGTACACCCCTCACACTTCTGTAAATATTTAATTATATCTTTTCATGGGACAACACAGAAGATCTGACACTTTGATACAATGTAAAGTAGTCAGTGTACAGCTTGTATAATAGTGTAAATTTGGTGTTCCCTCAAAATAACTCAACACACAGCCATTTATGTCTAAACTGCTGGCAACAAAATTGAGTATACCCCTCAGTGAAAATAGCCAAATTATGCCCAATTTGCCATTTCCCCACCCCGGTGTCATGTGACTTGTTACAAAGTCTTAAGTGTGAATGAGGAGTGGGTGTGTTAAATTTTGTGTTATCGCCCTCACACTCTCTCATACTGGTCACTCGAATTTCAACATGGCACTTCATGGCAAAGAAGGATCTGAAAAAAGAATTGTTGCTCTACATAAAGATGGCCTAGGCTATAAGAAGATTGCCAACACCACGAAACTGAGCTGCAGCACGGTGACCAAGACTATACAGTCGTTTAACAAGACAGGTTCCACTCAGAACATGCCTCGCAATGATCGACCAAAGAAGCTGAGGGTACTTGCACAGTGTCATATCCAGAGGTTTTCTTTTCAAAATAGATGTATGAGTGCTGCCAGCATCGCTGAAGAGGTTAAATGGGTGGGGGGAGGGGGGGGGTCACCTGTCAGTGCTCAGACCATACGCCACACACTGCATCAAATTGGTGTGCATGGCTGTCGTCACAGAAGGAAGCCTCTTCTAAAGATGATGCGCAAGAAAGCCAGCAAACAGTTTGCTGAAGACAAGCAGACTAAGGACATGGATTACTGGAACCATGTCCTGTGGTCTGATGAGACCAAGATAATCTTATTTGGTTCAGATTGTGTCAAGCGGGAATGACGGCAACCAGGTGAGGAGTACAAAGACATTTGTGTCTTGCCTACAGTCAAGCATGGTGGTGGGAGTGTCATGGCTTGGGGCTGCATGAGTGCTGTCGGCTCTGAGGTGATACAGTTCATTGAGGGAACCATGAATGCCAACATGTACTGTGACATACTGAAGCAGAGCATGATCTCCTCCCTTCAGAAACTGGGCCGCGGGGCAGTATTCCAACATAATAATGACCCCAAACATACCACCAAGACGAACACTGCCTTGCTAAAGAAACTGAGAGTAAAGGTGCTGGACTGGCCAAGCATGTCTGCAGGCCCAAACCCTATTGAGCATCTGCGGGGCATCCTCAAATGGACGGTGGTTGAACGCAAGGTCTCTAACGTCCACCAGCTCAATGATGTCATCATGAAGGAGTAGAAGAGGATTCCAGTGGCAACCTGTGAATCTCTAGTGAACTCCATGCCCAAGAGAGTTAAGGCAGTGCTGGAAAATAATGGTGGCCACACAAAATATTGACACTTTAGACACAATTTGGTCATTTTCACTTACAGGTGTACTCACTTTTGTTACCAGTGATATAGACATTAATGGCTGGGTGTTGAGTTATTTTGAGGGCACACCAAATTTACACTGCTGTACACTGACTACTTTACATTGTATCACAGTGTCATATCTTCAGTGTTGTCCCATGAAAAGATATAATAAAATATTTACAAAAATGTGAGAGGTGGACTCACTTGTGTGAGATACTGTGTGTGTGTGTGTGTGTGTATGTGTATATATATATATATATATATATATATATATATATATGCGATTATATCATAGAGACATTGTTGCACACTATAGATTTAGACTTTTGTCAGGTTTCAGAATTATAGCATATCCAAACCCTTCTGTGATATCAATTACGGTGGACTATTATTGGAATGCTCTTAGTAAGTTAGTATAGGGCAGGGTTTCTCAACTCTGGTCCTCAGGGCCCACCTACCGGTCATGTTTTCAGGATTTCCTTAGTATTGAGCGGGTGATATAATTAGTAGGACTTGCCACAGCTATTCATTCTGTGGGATATTCTCAAGTCCTGACCGGTAGGTGGGTCCCGAGGACCGGAGTTGAGAAACCCTGGTATAGGGAAATTTCTCCCACTGTGTCTCAGGAATCAGTAATGCTGTCATAAACGTAATGCATATTATTTGAAACCCTACACATAATACTTAGGCGGCACCTACCCCAAGGAGGATAGAGATGGATCTCTGCTGAGGCCGGTTTCAGCCATCTCAATAGCTTGCTTTATTTCCAGCTTCTTATATAGGGAAACAATACTTGACTTGGGCACGTTTTCTTTCACCAACAACTTTCTCAAGAATTTTTGATCAATATATTTATACCTAGTTGGAAAACATAACTATTTAGTTCAGCTATAGATATGTTAAAAATGAAAAAATAGAAACATAATCTTTCATGATTTAACCTCTGACAGAAACATCAAAAGGTTAATAAGCAATAAGCAAAGCATTCAACCGACCCTCCAGTCAATTATTGACGTTACATTTATAGACACGCAATAAAATCTAGCAGTCATTGCCTATGTCCAGCATTAAAACCCATAGTAAAATGGTAACAATGTGATCCTTGTGATGTTGTGACCTTGCTAATGGCATGCAAAGTCATGTTGCTTGTGTACAGATTATTCACTCATTATTCATGTATTCATGGGCCATAGGTGATGCTACTATGAGTGAGCAAAGGGTTTAATGGGGCAGTTATTTTTCCACATGGATGTTGTGAGAGCTGGACTCTCCCTCTTAAAGAGGTTCCCTTGAACTACAACATTGTAGGCTTCTTCTTAGGAAAGGCCCTCACTGTGTCATGACCGACAGCGATCAGTGAGATCTTGTCCATTCAGGTGTATCTAAGGTCTATACCAAGGATAGACTGTCAATGCTATTCCTACTAGAAATTTGGCAGCATTGCTAGCAGTCAGCAATAAAGGTTCCACAGGGTGTGAATTTGCTATTACTAGGGGAAAGCAAGTATGTAGTAAAACAGACATGTTAGAAGATCTTTTTAGGATTTGCCCGATTTTTGTTTTTACATTTTAGTTTTTTTCCTTTCTAGCTTCCAAAAGCCACAACTTTTTTTCATTCACATAATCGTGAGGGCTTATTTTTTGTAGGACAAGTTGTATTTCTAATGGCACTATTTATATTTACCATATTTTGCATTGATAAATGGAAAAAAAATTAATCTTTGTGGGATGATTTATTTTAGGTTTTCATATTATGGCATTATATGTGCAGTAGTAATTAGAACATGACATCCTTATCTTATTCTGCAGGTTACTACAGTTACAGTGATACCAAACTGATACATTTTACTTTTGAAAAAATAAAAATTTTCTTGGCTTTGCCATTTTCTTACACCAATAATGTTTATTTTCTATTCCGTCTACAATTCTGTATGAGGCTCTGTTTTTTCCAGGGTGAACTGTAGTTTTTATTGGTACCATTTTGGGATATGTATGACTTTTTTATCACTTTTTATTAAGTTTTCTTAGGAGGACAAGAGGACCAAAAAATGTTGAATCAAGGATTTCTATTTTTTTTCCATTGCGGTGTTCACCATGCAGGAAAAATATTTTGAGATTTTAATAGTTTGGATATTTCCGGACTTGGCGATTCCTGATATGTTTAGTTTTTTATTGTTTATTTTTGTATGCAAAGTTTTTTTAAGTTTTTTTACTTTATTTGGAATTTCATATTCCTGTGTTCAAAGGCTTCCACGATAAAGGTGGCCATATACATTAAAGTAACATCTGCTGAGCCTGCTGAGGTTGAGAGGAACAGTTGTCGGCAAAGCAAGCTATTGAAGGTATATGGCCACCTATATATATATATATATATATATATATATATATATGTGATGGGAATAAATCAGGCAATTCCCAGCCTTGAAGGGGTTGTCCAGCCTTTATTTGCCATCACTAGCTGATGGGCGTAGGACCGAAACCGCGCACCCCGATCAGCTGTTCTGACATAGCACTGTCCACCTTTTAGTGTAGGGAGCTTGTTACTACAGTCCTGCTAGACAACCCTTTTAGTAACCTGCTCAACAGTTAGGCTGTTTAGGACTGTTCCCAGACAACTCCTGTCTGTAGGCCATATTTTTAGGGTATATGAACATTATAAAGGGGTCTCCTTTTAGTTAGAACGTAGAAAGTATCTGCAAAGAACAGTTGTAGAGAAATGGGAGCCATATGTAATAGTAGAAATACCCAGGAGAGGCTCAATTGGGACAGAATATAAAAACATGTGCAGTGTGCTGGCTTTTTCCAGCTACAAACACAAGATCTGAGGATGGGCCAATCCAGGGTTGCCAACCAGAATTTTTCTTTTTTTTTTTTTTGACAAATTATGCCAAAATCACAGACATTCAACTTTTTTTTACGGACAAATAGGAAAAACATAATGAATGATAAAGATTCTAAGTAATACACGTCTATAGCTCGATATAATGATAAGAACTCATTACCAGCATTTACTGTGAGCTGTAAAATGATAATTACCACCAAAATAATCTAGTCAAAAACCACCAGCCTCAAAAAAAAAAAATCACAGACACCCTAAGTCCCCTATTTTTACAGACTTTGCAGAAATTTCTGGACGGTTGGCAACCCTGGGCCAATCACTCATAAGTGTTGCTAACATGTCGCCATAATCGTACTGACCTGAAGAATGAAAGTAACTGGTCAGTTTTACCGTAGAGGGAATGCCGTAAAAGCAAAACCCATAATTTATTTATTTTTTTCAATTTCATCCCATTTGGAATTTTTTTCCAGGTTCCTACTACATCCTATGCAATATTAAATGGTGGAATTAGAAAGTGCAACTTGTCCCGCAAAAAACAAGCCTCATACAGCTATGGAGGCAGGGAGTTTAAAACAAAAATGCAAAAACAAAAAACCCTTCTGGGCTGAAAGGGTTAAAGAACAACTGTTCACATTTCTACAATTCCCAATTTATAATTTATACAATTTCCAAATTTTCATTATCATAAAAGGGTAATCCTACTTGTCTCTGATGTAGTTGTGTCCCCAGTGACCACATATGTCTTCAACGCCAGCTTTTACATGGTCCAAGAACTGTGGATGAAATGACAGTTATTGAAAGAGCCATATTCATACCGTAGATCAACATAAATAATGTGCATGATCATTATAGAAAATATCTGACCCTTCACTAACAGATGAAACTAACCTTGTGCTTCCCTCACAAACTACTATTGTCTTTTCTGGTCCATATACAGTACAGACCAAAAGTTTGGACACACCTTCTCATTCAAAGAGTTTTCTTTATTTTCATGACTATGAAAATTGTAGATTCACACTGAAGGCATCAAAACTATGAATTAACACATGTGGAATTATATACATAACAAAAAAGTGTGAAACAACTGAAAATATGTCATATTCTAGGTTCTACAAAGTAGCCACCTTTTGTTTTGATTAATGCTTTGCACACTCTTGGCATTCTCTTGATGAGCTTCAAGAGGTAGTCACCTGAAATGGTTTTCACTTCACAGGTGTGCCCTGTCTGGTTTAATAAGTGGGATTTCTTGCCTTATAAATGGGGTTGGGACCATCAGTTGCGTTGTGGAGAAGTCAGGTGGATACACAGCTGATAGTCCTACTGAATAGACTGTTAGAATTTGTATTATGGCAAGAAAAAAGCAGCTAAGTAAAGAAAAACGAGTGGCCATCATTACTTTAAGAAATGAAGGTCAGTCAGTCCGAAAAATTGGGAAAACTTTGAAAGTGTCCCCAAGTGCAGTCACAAAAACCATCAAGAGCTACAAAGAAACTGGCTCACATGCGGACCGCCCCAGGAAAGGAAGACCAAGAGTCACCTCTGCTGCAGAGGATAAGTTCATCCGAGTCACCATCCTCAGAAATCGCAGGTTAACAGCAGCTCAGATTAAAGACCAGGTCAATGCCACACAGAGTTCTAGCAGCAGACACATCTCTAGAACAACTGTTAAGAGGAGACTGTGTGAATCAGGCCTTCATGGTAGAATATCTGCTAGGAAGCCACTGCTAAGGACAGGCAACACGCAGAAGAGACTTGTTTGGGCTAAAGAACACAAGGAATGGACATTAGACCAGTGGAAATCTGTGCTTTGGTCTGATGAGTCCAAATTTGAGATCTTTGGTTCCAACCACTGTGTCTTTGTGCGACGCAGAAAAGGTGAACGGATGGATTCTACATGCCTGGTTCCCACCGTGAAGCATGGAGGAGGAGGTGTGATGGTGTGGGGGTGCTTTGCTGGTGACACTGTTGGGGATTTATTCAAAATTGAAGGCATACTGAACCAGCATGGCTACCACAGCATCTTGCAGCGGCATGCTATTCCATCCGGCTTGCGTTTAGTTGGACCATCATTTATTTTTCAACAGGACAATGACCCCAAACACACCTCCAGGCTGTGTAAGGGCTATTTGACCATGAAGGAGAGTGATGGGGTGCTGCGCCAGATGACCTGGCTTCCACAGTCACCGGACCTGAACCCAATCAAGATGGTTTGGGGTGAGCTGGACCGCAGAGTGAAGGCAAAAGGGCCAACAAGTGCTAAGCATCTCTGGGAACTCCTTCAAGACTGTTGAAAGACCATTTCAGGTGACTACCTCTTGAAGCTCATAAAGATAATGCCAAGAGTGTGCAAAGCAGTAATCAAAGCAAAAGGTGGCTACTTTGAAGAACCTAGAATATGACATATTTTCAGTTGTTTCATACTTTGTTATGTATATAATTCCACATGTGTTAATTCAAAGTTTTGATGCCTTCAGTGTGAATCTACAATTTTCATAGTCATGAAAATAAAGAAAACTCTTTGAATGAGAAGGTGTGCCCAAATTTTTGGTCTGTACTGTATGTAGATTAATCTATGTGATGGTATGTACCTAATCTGTATATGCCAATTATTATAAACTACAACTTTTTTGGGTTTATGTCCATCCAATTGTTTGGTAAAGTAACATGTACATTTTATGCGGTTTACTAGGTTCCTTTGATACACAGATTGAGGTCTGAATTCTCAGACATAACTAGAATGAAGCAAAGTGTAGATTGTATCATAGAAAATCACTCTTTGCCCCCTAGTTTGGTATAATTGCAGTATCATTATTACTGTCAATTAGAGCCACATATTTTTTGAGGAGATCCTTCACGGTGTTTTTCTTATCCTAATGACTTTAGTAAAAATAAGTTAATGTTTTTTTTTATAATACAAATTAAATGAGTTCACACTGTTTCAGACTGGGATATTTTAGGACACTGATTTTGAAGTCACACCTTCCATCTATATGGAAAGTGCATATTCACTTTAAATTGCATTGTGAACTTAACATTGCACATACAGGATATATCATTGATGAAGTCTAATCCTGGAGTGCACAACTGTTGGGCTGAGGGCCATTTGCATCCCACAATGCCATTATGTGTGTCCCTCAAATATCTGAACCCAGAAATGCACTGTGTAGACATCTCTGTGCT
The DNA here is from genome assembly GCF_014858855.1 of Bufo gargarizans. NCBI lineage: Eukaryota > Metazoa > Chordata > Amphibia > Anura > Bufonidae > Bufo > Bufo gargarizans. The sequence goes on along the minus strand of NC_058082.1, from coordinate 215,255,120 downwards.
CCCATATGTCAGGATATTCTGGAGGCCCCTGTTTGGAGCTCCAAAAAGGTGTATATTAGTTAGGGAGGTGGCCACATATACATCCTAGGCTGTTCCAATACCAGTAACATTCAGTGGAGACAGCCACTTGCATACATATCATCTTCTCTATGGAGGACTGATTGGGGGAAGAAAAGGACTTCCCATTCTCCTGATAGGTGGGATTCCTAGAGGTAGGACCTGCAGCTATTAAATCAGGGCTACCATCAGGATTTTCAGGTCCTCATACAGGCAAACCATATGCCCCCACCCCAGCCTTTCTCACATTCATAGCCATAACAGCCATACCTTTTTTATCGCGTCAGGCCATTTTACTGTTTACATCATTAAGATTTTAATTTCTATCAACTTATTATGGGTTAACCCCTTAAAGAGGACCTTTCACCTGAAAATGAAAGTTAAACTAAAGATATAGCCTTACTTACATGCCTCCGGTATTGCTTATTCAGTCATTCATTTTTAAATCAGTGCTCCCATTTGTCCGCGCTGCCCCCCGGAATATTTGCCGCCTTGTATGCTAATGAGCCATTCGGCTCAACTGGGCGGGCTTTCAAAAGTTCTCCCGGGTGTGTCATTCTTTTCCTTAGCACGGAGCGCATCCAATCAGCGTGCTCCGCTCTTAGCCAGGAAAAGGACGCTCCAGTTCTCGCGAGATGGTGCCGGCTCCGGATGGATGAAATCGATCCAGTTCTTGCGAATCTTGCGAGAACTGGAGCGTCTTCTCCCTGGCTAAGAGCGGAGCAAGCTGATTGGATGCGCTCCATGCCAGGGAGAAGAATGACACGCCCGGGAGAACTTTTGAAGGCCAGCCCAGTTGAGCCGATTGGCTCATTAGCATACAAGGCGGCATGCTGCGCTATTTCCTCAGTCCAAAACGCCATTCAGTGACTGAACTGAAGACATCCTAGTGCATCCTGGGCGGATTTCTCTCCATTCAGAATGCATGGGAATGAAAATTATCATTTTTTTCCCGGTATTGAGCCCCTATGACGGAACTCAGTCCCGGAAAAGAAAAACGCTAGTGTGAAAGTACCCTTAGAAGTTTAGAAGCAAATCTTAACATTTTTAAGAAAATTTCCAAAACCCAATTTTTAAGGACCAGTTCAGGTCTGAAGTCACTTTGTGGGGCTTACATAATAGAAACCACCCATAAATGGCCCCATTTTAGAAACTACACCCCTCAAGGTATTCAAAACTGATTTTATAAACGTTGTTAACCCTTTAGGTCTTCCACATCAATTAAAGGAAAATGTAAATTCAACTTCAGAATTTCACTTTTTTGGCAGATTTTCCATTTTAATCCATTTATTCAAGTAACAAAGCAAGGGTTAACAGCAGGGGCGTTGCTAGGGTCTGAAAACATCCGGGGCACAAGCCCATTGCATCACGCCCCTGTGAAGCCATGCCCCTACCCCATGAAGCCATGCCCCCATGGGCCTTCACAGTAGTTATTAACCCCTTTCAGCAGTCCTCCCTTCACAGTAGTTATTAAGCCCTTTCAGCAGTCCACCCTTCAGTGAATGGAGGACTGCTGAAAGTGGTTAATAACTACTGTGAAGGGCCTAGCCGTCTGGGCAACCCAACAGATCATCCCCTCAGTAATCCGTATCCTGCAGTAACTGAACTTTAAATCAGCGCACATCTCATTACTATCTTGACTTAGACACTCAGCTCCAGTAACAGGCAGTGCGGGCGGCGTTCACTCACTGATGTCACGCGCCTGCGCCACCTAGTGGGAGGAGCAGGCACGTGACGTCAGTGAGCGAGCGCCGCCAGCACTGCATGTTTCCGGAGCTGAGTGTGTAAGATAGTAATGAGATCATAAGCCTGTTTTAAAGTTCAGTTACTGCAGGATACGGATTAGGACGGCGGGGCTGTGCAGTGCAGGAGAGTCAGAGCGGCCGACCCTGCCAGCCAGGGGCGTAGCTAGAACTGACTGGGCCCCACAGCAAAATTTTGTATGGGCCCCCCCTCCATGACTATCCTGGCATCCTATATGTGCATATTTAAGGGAGCGTTCACATGACATTTTTGCCATCTGTAATGTTTACGTTGGAAAATGGGATACAAAAGCGCAGCACACTACGCTTTTGTATCCTGCAAAGTCTGTTAAAAAAAAAAAAACTTATACATTAACGTATCTTTTTTTTTTTTATGGTGTCAGTCTGTATACATTACCAGGGGTCAGCCACCTTCGGCACTCCAGCTTTTGCGAAACCACAATTCCCAGCATGTCCCATTAATTTCTATGGGAGTTATGAGAAGAGCAGAGCAATAATGCATGCTGGGAGTTGTAGTTTCACAACAGCTGGAGTGCCATAGGTTGCCTACCCCTGCATTAGACGAATGGCAAAACGTGATGTGAAACCGGCCTTAGTGTGCCATGATAGTGCCAAGTGGCAAGCATTAGAGACAGAGAAGGGAGGTTGCAATGTACAGGGCACAGTATAGTATAGGGGGTACAGTACAGGGCAAGGGGGGGGGGACACACAGTGCAGCATAGGGGGCACACTAAAGGGCAAGGGGGACAGTACAGCATAGCAGGCTCAATACAGGGCAGGGGGCACACACAGTGCAGCATAGGGGGCACAGTGAATTATAGGGGGTACAGTACAGGGCAGGAGGCACACACAGTGCAGCATAGGGCAGGGGGCAGAATACAGCATGGGGTGCACAGTACAGGGCAGGGGGCAAAATACAGCATATGGGGTACAGTATAGGGCAGGGGGTATACACAGTACAGCATGGGGGGTACAGTACAGGGCAGGAGGAACACACAGTGCAGCATAGGGGGTACACTAAAGGGCAGGGGGGACAGTACAGCATAGAAGGCGCAATACAGGGCAGGGGGCACACACAGTGCAGCATAGGGGGCACAGTGCAGCATAGGGGGTACAGTGTAAGGCAGGGGGCACACACAGTGCAGCATAGGGGGCACAGTGCATTATAGGGGGTACAGTGTAAGGCAGGGGGCACACACAGTGCAGCATAGGGGGCACAGTGCATTATAGGGGGTACAGTACAGGGCAATGGGGGGATGCACAGTGCAGCATAGGGCAGGGGGCAGAATACAGCATGGGGTGCACAGTACAGGGCAGGGGGCAAAATACAGCATATGGGGTACAGTACAGGGCAGGGGGTATACACAGTACAGCATGGGGGGTACAGTACAGGGCAGGAGGCACACAAAGTGCAGCATAGGGGGTACAGTACAGGGCAGGGGGCAGAATACAGCCACAACATGCACCTAGAAATGCTCCATTCACATGTCCTACCTCAGGAGTTGATAGTTCCTAGTGGGCAGAAGGACCTTTCATGATGTCAGGAGCACATGATCAGTCACATGAGTGGGCGGAGTCAGGCTCCGGGCTGTGCAGGAGATTGTGTGGAAATGACTGCCAGCATAACATTCGGGGCACTGGTCAAAACATCCGGGGCTCAAGCCCCGAATGTTTTGACCTAACGACGCTCCTGGTTAACAGCCAAACAAAACTAAATATTTATTGCCCTTATTTAGTAGTTTACAGAAACACCACATATGTGATCGTAAACTGCTGTACGGGCACACGGCAGGGCGCAGAAGGAATGGAACACCATATGGTTTTTGGAGAGCAGATTTCACTGGGATAATTTTAAGTTGCCATGTCACATTTGAAGACCCGCTGATGCACACCTAGAGTAGAAACTTAAAATTACCCCATTTTGGAAACTACGGGATAAGGTGGCAGTTTTGTGTGTACTATTTTAGGGTACATATGATTTTTGGTTGCTCTATATTACACTGTTTGTGAGGCAAGGTAACAAAAAAAATAGCTGTTTTGGCACAGTTTTTATTTTTTGTTATTTACAGTGTTCATCTGACAGGTTAGATCATGTGGTATTTTTATAGAACAGGTTGTTACGGATGCGACAATACCAAATATTTTTGTTGTTTGTTTCAGTTTTTCATAATAAAGCATTTTTGAAAAAATATATATTTTTTTAGTGTCTCCATATTCTGAAAGCCATAGTTTTTTTTATGGAGCAAATTTTTTATTTTTTTGGTATGAGATGACGGTTTGATGGGTACTATTTTAGGGTACATAGGACTTTTTGATCGCTTGGTATTACACTTTTTGTGATGTAAGGTGACAAAAAATAGCTTTTTTGACACCCTTTTTTTTATTTAAAATTTTTTTTTTTTTTACGGTGTTCACCTGAGTGGTTAGTTCATGTGATGTGTAGTTTATACAGCAGGTTCTTACGGACGCGGCGATACCTAATATGTAAACTTTTTTATATTTAAGTTTTATACAATAAAAACAAAAAACTACAAAAAAAATCATGTTTTAGTGACTCCATAGTCTGAGAGACATATTATTTTTTTTTTGGGTGATTGTCCTAGGTAGGGTCTCATTTTTTGCTGGATAAGATGCCAGTTTGATTGGTATGATTCAGGTTCAATGGTGTTTTTACTGATGCCGGCGCATACAGCAGGGGTCCGGCTATCAGTGACTGCTGGACCCCTGCTGCTGATCGGGCGGGCGCAGCTCCTGCACTCGCCAATCAGCCCGCCGTACATGTACGGCGCTGGTCCTTAAGTCACGGTCACCAGCGCCGTACATGTATTGCGCGAGTCCTTAAGGGGTTAAATGAAGGGAAAACAAACAATTTTTATTTACATTGTTTAGCGATCACCATAAGTAATATTGTACAGGTTTTTTTGATTACAGGGATACCAAATAATGTTTTCTGTAAGTATGTTGCAAAAACACATTTATTGTAATTGTTTTTGTGCTATTTTTTTGGTAACAATAACCTTGCAGAACGATGTAACTAAAAAAACAGGAAAGTGAAAATTTTCTGCCATAACTTGTAGTAAAAATCTTTTATCATAAAACTATATGTCAGCTCAGTTCCTCTATAACATGCTGCCTGTAGTTTACATTGCATTTTCATGGTGGCAGGTTCCCTTTAACTGGACTGAAGTGAATACTAATGAGGCTGCCAGGGTCTCTGACTGCAGTATCACCAGTACTGCCCTGATGGGGCCCAGCTTTAGATATTTGCTGCGCCATAAATATCTTACATGGCAATAACAGTTTCAATTTTATTGCGGCACTTGGGAGCAGTTAAGTATGATTATGTGACCCTCGAAACAAATAATAAAGAAAACAATGAATCCATAAGGAATAGACCCTAGTCACATATAATGGAACTCAAACTCGGCTTCAAACAGGAGGATCGCCTGGTTTTTACCCAAGTAGGCCACAGTGATCAGGACTAGCACATGGATGGTTTTGCCTTACCCGGTTATGGATTTCTTCACTGATAATTTGCTGCTTTATATTTGCTCTTTTAACATTCAAAAATTCCACCAGAGGACGTATTGAAATTCCCTAAGAAAGAAAATATAAATCACATTCAAAACTTTTTTTGTTAAAGATACAGGAGAACATATGTCAAATCTGCTATGCCAGTTTTTTTTTTTGCGGAATAATCTCACATGTGATATGTTGTGCAACATTTATGCATTTTTTTGCGACTTTTGATGAGATTCACGACTTTCAAACTGAGCACCAGCTTCATAAATTTGGCGCAGGTGCATAAAGCAACTGCAGTCTAAAAATAGCTTCAAATAAATATATATATATATATATATATATATATATATATACACACACACACACACACACACAATGAGGAATTCCCCCTCAAAATCCACCTTCTTTGTAAAGTATAACAATATGTTCTAAAGAAAAATATATAATTTTCCCTGCCCCAACGCTCACCAACAGCTTCAACCAGTGGTGCACTGGGGTGCCAGGGGCCCACCAGTAAATTTTTCTCTGGGGGTCCACAGTGCAGCTACATGCAAATATTACCCCTAAAAACTTTGTCAAAAACATTTTCAGTAATATCCTGGTGTATAAACTGTTCTGTTTTGGAGCCCCTGTCAGTATCATGTTGACTGGTTCTTGCATTGGACTAGGACTCTCTTAGCCATATGAACCAGGAACACATTCTTAAGCCTATATTCACTGGTCGACTATCAGCCAGATCATCGCTAATGAGCGTTCGTAGGAACGCTTGTCAGCGATGATCTGGCAGTGTAATGCTGCCACTGATTACAACTAGTCAGTATGGGGATGAGCGATGGCATTAGCGATTGCTCCTGTCCATACTGTGGAGGAGATCACTCCATGTACTAGCAGCACTCTCCTCCACTAATGAGTAGGCAATTGTCAAGAAGGAACGCTTCCTGATCTGCTAGAGTGCTACTAGTCTTACACAGAAGCAGACAGCAGCAAGATGATAGATGGTTGCCGCTTCTGAAGCAACATCAAGGAGGTGGATCCCCGGGGAAAGAGGGCACTGGCTGGCCTGCCTCTATGCCTGAGGTTATCTCATTCACCCAATGGATGTATAATAAACTAGGTAGTTTGTTAGCTATGGATGCATAGGCTGGTTGAGGTGCTGTACGTTGCATCTGTATGTAGTGCAATCAGTGTGCTATGCCATGTGCCACCTGTGCAGGGGGGGGGGGGAGAGTAGGGCCTCCCCTGGCTAAGGGCCCACTGGGGGATTCATCTGCTCCCCTGTAGGTCAGTCCGAGCCAACAGTATATATGGCCTAGTACAAAAAGTGCATTTTAGAACTTTATTCTCACCTGAATAAAAACTGTAAAAAAGATCACCACTATGACTGATGTAATGAACAGTTTCTTCCTTGGAAACAGAGGCGTATCAGGAAGTAGAAACACTAAGGAAAAGCAGATTGCCCCGCGTAGTCCACCGTATGCAATGATGAACTGATCTTTCGGCGTTAGTTGTATTGTACGGAACTGGTTGATTATCAGAGTCAAAATAAATACACCTAAGAAATGAAAAAAAGAACACGTTTCTCCTACTGGTAACTAAAATTCAGAAGAACAAGAAGAACAATGTCTCAGTGGTTTCAAAGAGCACTTGTTCATCCACCACTTACAATGTGTGTTTCGGTTTACTGCTCTGCTTTGTACAGTGTATATTTATTACATGGGTCCCCATAATAAGCTGATAACAAGGTGCCTACTGCTGGGTCCTCCATTAGTTGTAATCTGTATAAGTATCTAGCAGCAAGTGATGAGTTCTGCTACAGAGCCACCGCAGGGGAAATGAAGCGTTACATCTTTCCGAATGAAATCATCAGACTAGATGAGTGTGGTCTGGTATAGAGAAGTGGTGTTGGGAAGAAATGGTCTGGAAAACACTCACTGAGGAGCCATCTAGAAATGGTCAGTGTGACTTTGAATTTATTACAGGAGGACATAGAATTATTATAAGTAAATGTATCTGTCTGTATATATATATATATATATATATATATATATATATATATATACACACACACACACACACACACACACACTCACACACACTCACCTAAAAGAATTATTAGGAACACCATACTAATACGGTGTTGGACCCCCTTTTGCCTTCAGAACTGCCTTAATTCTACGTGGCATTGATTCAACAAGGTGCTGATAGCATTCTTTAGAAATGTTGGCCCATATTGATAGGATAGCATCTTGCCGTTGATGGAGATTTGAGGGATGCACATCCAGGGCACGAAGCTCCCGTTCCATCACATCCCAAAGATGCTCTATTGGGTTGAGATCTGGTGACTGTGGGGGCCATTTTAGTAGAGTGAACTCATTGTCATGTTCAAGAAACCAATTTGAAATGATTTGAGCTTTGTGACATGGTGCATTATCCTGCTGGAAGTAGCCATCAGAGGATGGGTACATGGTGGTCATGAAGGGATGGACATGGTCAGAAACAATGCTCAGGTAGCCCGTGGCATTTAAACGATGGGCAATTGGCACTAAGGGGCCTAAAGTATGCCCAGAAAACATCCCCCACACCATTATACCACCACCACCAGCCTGCACAGTGGTAACAAGGCGTGATGGATACATGTTCTCATTCTGTTTACGTCAAATTCGGACTCTACCACCATTTGAATGTCTCAACAGAAATGGAGACTCAGACCAGGCAACATTTTTCCAGTCTTCAACAGTCCAATTTTAGTGAGCTTGTGCAAATTGTAGCCTCTTTTTCCTATTTGTAGTGGAGATGAGTGGTACCCGGTGGGGTCTTCTGCTGTTGTAGCCCACCTTTCTTTCCCATTCTGAAAATTCAGTTTGGTTTGGAGTTCAGGAGATTGTCTTGACCAGGACCACAACCCTACATGCATTGAAGCAACTGCCATGTTATTGGTTGACTAGATAATCGCATTAATGAGAAATAGAACAGGTGTTCCTAATAATTCTTTAGGTGAGTGTGTGTATATATATATATAATATACACACACACACACACACACACACAGTGTGTGTAAATAAATAAAATATATACAGTACAGACCAAAGGTTTGGACACACCTTCTCATTCAAAGAGTTTTCTTTATTTTCATGACTATGAAAATTGTAGATTCACACTGAAGGCATCAAAACTATGAATTAACACATGTGGAATTATATACTTATCAAAAAAGTATGAAACAACTGAAAATATGTCATATTCTAGGTTCTTCAAAGTAGCCACCTTTTGCTTTGATTACTGCTTTGCACACTCTTGGCATTCTCTTGATGAGCTTCAAGAGTTAGTCACCTGAAGTGGTCTTCCAACAGTCTTGAAGGAGTTCCCAGAGATGCTTAGCACTTGTTGGCCCTTTTGCCTTCACTCTGCGGTCCAGCTCACCCCAAACCATCTCGATTGGGTTCAGGTCCGGCGACTGTGGAGGCCAGGTCATCTGGCGCAGCACCCCATCACTCTCCTTCATGGTCAAATAGCCCTAACACAGCCTGGAGGTGTGTTTGGGGTCATTGTCCTGTTGAAAAATAAATGATGCTCCAACTAAACGCAAACCGGATGGAATAGCATGCCCCTGCAAGATGCTGTGGTAGCCATGCTGGTTCAGTATGCCTTCAATTTTGAATAAATCCCCAACAGTGTCACCAGCAAAGCACCCCCACACCATCACACCTCCTCCTCCATGCTTCACGGTGGGAACCAGGCATGTAGAGTTCATCCGTTCACCTTTTCTGAGTCGCACAAAGACACGGTGGTTGGAACCAAAGATCTCACATTTGGACTCATCAGACCAAAGCACAGATTTCCACTGGTCTAATGTCCATTCCTTGTGTTCTTTAGCCCAAACAAGTCTCTTCTGCTTGCTGCCTGTCCTTAGCAGTGGTTTCCTAGCAGATATTCTACCATGAAGGCCTGTTTCACACAGTCTCGTCTTAACAGTTGTTCTAGAGATGTGTCTGCTGCTAGAACTCTGTGTGGCATTGACCTGGTCTCTAATCTGAGCTGCTGTTAACCTGTAATTTCTGAGGCTGGTGACTCGGATGAACTTATCCTCCGCAGCAGAGGTGACACTTGGTCTTCCTTTCCTGGGGCGGTCCACATGTGAGCCAGTTTCTTTGTAGCGCTTGATGGTTTTTGTGACTGCACTTGGGAACACTTTCAACGTTTTCCCAATTTTTTAGACTGACTGACCTTCATTTCTTAAAGTAATGATGGACACTCGTTTTTCTTTACTTAGCTGCTTTTTTCTTGCCTTAATACAAATTCTAACAGTCTATTCAGTAGGACTATCAGCTGTGTATCCACTTGACTTCTCCACAACGCAACTGATGGTCCCAACCCCATTTATAAGGCAAGAAATCCCACTTATTAAACCTGACAGGGCACACCTGTGAAGTGAAAACCATTTTAGGTGACTACCTCTTGAAGCTTATCAAGAGAATGCCAAGAGTGTGCAAAGCAGTAATCAAAGCAAAAGGTGGCTACTTTGAAGAACTTAGAATATGACATATTTTCAGTTGTTTCATACTTTTTTGATAAGTATATAATTCCACATGTGTTAATTCATAGTTTTGATGCCTTCAGTGTGAATCTACAATTTTCATAGTCATGAAAATAAAGAAAACTCTTTGAATGAGAAGGTGTGTCCAAACTTTTGGTCTGTACTGTATATATGTATATCAATTAATAAAATTAAGGTAAGGCCTCTTTCACACGACCGTATGGCTTTTTCAGTGTTTTGTGGTCCATTTTTCACGGATCCGTTGTTCCGTTTTTTGTTTCCGTTGTGTTTCCGTTTCTGTTCCGTTTTTCCGTTCCATTTTTCCGTATGGCATATACAGTATACAGTAATTACATAGAAAAAATTGGGCTGGGCATAACATTTTCAATAGATGGTTCCACAAAAACGGAACGGATATGGAAGACATACGGATGCATTTCCGTATGTGTTCTGTTTTTTTTGCGGACCCATTGATTTAAATGGCGCAACGGAATGTGATTTGCGGGCAATAATAGGACATGTTCTGTCTTTTAACGTAAATACTGAAACGGAAGGCATGCGGAGTACATTATGTTTTGTTTTTTTCCCAACCATTGAAATTAATGGTTCAGTATACGGACCGTATATGGAAAGCAAAAACGGTCTGTAAACAGAAAAAAACAAAAACGTTGTGTGCAAGAGGCCTAAGAGTAATACTCCATGTTAATTTATTCAACTCTTCTTATGTCACACTTACCTGTTGCTCGCCAAATCAAACAGAAAAGCAAAGTAAAGCAAACAAAGGCCCAGTTCCATTCATGATTTCTTCCAACAGTAGAAACGCCCATGAAGATAAAAATCAAGGTTTCGCTGACGCTGCTTAACATCTTCATGAAATATTTAATTGTTGTGTAAGACTTCTGAGACACGTTCTCCTCAACATATTTGTTCATGGACATAGCGCAAGTTGTGATCCTAAAATAGGAGCATCCAATAGAGAAGTGTAATAAAATCTGTATTTCTATTCTTGAATTTATCTATGATTGTCACAGTTTCCCATGTAGTAATGAAAAAGCAGTAATTATTTAACCCCTTAAAGACCGGGCCTATTTTCATTTTTACATTTTTCATTTTTCCTCCTTGTGTTCCAAAAGCCATAACTTTTTTATTTTTCCGTTCACATAGCTATATGAGGGCTTATTTTTGGCGGGAGAAGCAGCATTTTTTTTAATGCCACCATTTAATTTACCATGTCTTGTATTAGAAAACAAGAAAAAAATTATTTGTGTGGCAAATTAGAAAAAAAATTCTGCTAAGGTTTTTGGGGTTTTGACATCACAGCGTTCACTATGCATTAAAAATGACCTGACATTCTTATTTTGCGGCTCAATATGGATGCGGCAATACCAAACTTTTACTACTTTAAACAAAAAAAAACCTTTAGAAAAATCTAAATCTTCTTTGCATCGCTATATTCTGACAGCCATAACTTTTATATATTTCGGTATACAGAGCTGTATAAGGGCTTGTTTTTTGTGTAACGAACTGTAGTTTATTGATACCATTTTGGTAGTATATACAAAGATTTGATCACAGTTATTCAATTTTGGGGGGGCAAAATGAAAAAAAATGGCTAATCGCGTGTTTTTGATTTTTTTTTTTTGTTCACTGCACAGGAATTTTTTTAAAATATTTCAATAGTTCAGACATTTTTGGACGCGGCGATACCCATTATGTTTATTTTTTTATTGTTTATGTATTTTGTAATATTCGGAAAGGGGGTGATTCAAACTTTGAATATATTGGTGTTTTAAAAAAAAAATGTTTATCTTTCTTTCACTTTTTTTTTTTTATAGCTATTAGCCCCCATAGGGGCCTCGCACATGGGATCTTATGATCCCCTCTCCTATTCACCCTATTAGAGATCTATTAGGGTGAATAGGATTTTTACTCCCTCCATTCTGAGCTATGCCTCTTTAATGTTCAACGAAAATTATATGTATATATATATATATATATATATATATATATATATTTATATAAAATCCCTGATTGCTCCATATGTCCTTTTTCTTAGGTATTCTCTTATACTAGAGGAAGAGATTGCAAAAAGGTGGCAACCACTAATCTTTGGTTAGAAGGGTTTAAAAGGACTTGATAGTCTTTGCATTCAGCATCAAAATGAAAAATAAACTGAGCAATATACATAATTTTACAGTTCTACTTCTGTCTCCTGTGAGGCAATGACAGGCCTCATATATGAAGAGGGAAGATATATGTCTCCTAGAACGGTGCAGGAAACCTATTAGAGGATATGTATGGTATGATTTGTTGTGTTTTCCCCACGATCACCTGGCCTGAGGTGAGGCCAGGTGCGATAATCACTTGGGGATAAAGCAATCCTCAGGTGTATGAGAGGATGGAGTTGGGCCCCAGGGAACAGACCTGCAGAGAGCCTGTCTGGTCCCAGCTAGGAGGGCTGGGGAAGCCTGTGAGAGAGGAAATTGAGAAGGAAGCCTGCTGAGGCTCTGTGTGGTTCCAGGCAGGAGGGTTGGGCGGCCACAAGGCTGATGAAGCCTGAGTTTGGGGGGGACCCAGCAATGCCTGAAGAAGAAGAGAGGTGTCACACGGTGAGAGTCAAGAGGACGGCTGGACCATATCGCCCCAAGTTATTTCGCTGCTTCCACCAGGAGGACTGGTGGGTTGCACTGGTCACAGCTAGGAGCTAAATACCACAGTGTGAACACTGACCTAGAGGTGAGTTAGGGAAAACCTCTGTATAGTAAGCTCCCAGCTGGGCAAGGATTTATTGTTTTGTGTTGATGTAACACGTTGTGATGTGAAGCTGTGACTTCATGGGGTCAAGTGATGCAAAACTTGGAAGTTCAATGTGCTGTGTGACAAATAAAGCACTGTTTGAGCTTGAAAAACCCCTGTTTGGTGAAAATCTGTCATTGCCGACCCCTGTGAGAGAGAGCGATCCCTTACACCCCATTCCCCATCCCCAAAACATCATGTTCATTGTGATGAGATGTGGCGAGCAAACACTGTCCATAGTGATGAGTTCCATCTACCATGACATCACCGCTATGGACAGCAACTGGCCACCATAATATTACCAATTTCCATAAACAGTGCATTCTTGAAAGGGAACCTGTCACTTGGAACTTGCTGACCGATATGCAGGAAGCATGTTATAGAGCAGGAGAAGCTAAAAATGCTGAAAGTTTGTGACATGAATATAATAATTTTTCACTGGAAGACCTTGGTAATGACTAGTGCAGGACTGTGCTGTGTTTAGGCTTTGTGCAAAATTACATTGATCTCTATGTTGTATTGTTCCATCATTTTAGATAAATGTTTGCATTGAAGGCGTTTTCCAAGAATTCAGTTTTGATGATCTATCTGCTCGTAGGGGGGCTGACTCCCGACATCCCTGCCGATCAGCTCTTTAAAGGGGCTCCGTCACCCTGATCATATAGCCTGGTAGGGCTGATGACGCAGACAAAAACCATACCTTTTACAGTCATGTGAAAAAATTAGGACACCCTTTGAAAGCATGTGGTTTTTTGTAACATTTTTAATAAAAGGTTATTTCATCTCCGTTTCAACAATACAGAGAGATTAAAGTAATCCAACTAAACAAAGAAAACTGAAGAAAAGTCTTTTCAAGATCTTCTGTAAATGTCATTCTACAAAAATGCCTATTCTAACTGAGGAAAAAGATAGGACACCCTCACATGTATTCCCTCTTAAATTGGCTCAGATCTCACACAGGTATATCACACCAGGTGCACATAATTAGTAGATCGTTACTCTGCATGTTGAATGAGGCTTGCCCTATTTAAACCTCAGACATTTAGTTTGGTGTGCTCCTGACTGTTGAAGTGAGAGTGAGCACCATGGTGAGAGCAAAAGAGCTGTCAGAGGACTTCAGAAAAAAGATTGTAGCAGCCTATGAGTCTGGGAAGGGATTTAAAAAGATCTCAAAAGATTTTGAAATCAGCCATTCCACTGTCCGGAAGATAGTCTACAAGTGGAGGGCTTTCAAAACAACTGCCAACATGCCCAGGACTGGTCGCCCCAGCAAGTTCACCCCAAGAGCAGACCGCAAGATGCTAAAAGAGGTCTCCAAAAACCCTAAAGTGTCATCTCGAGAACTACAGCAGGCTCTGGCTACTGTTGATGTAGAAGTACATGCCTCTACAATCAGAAAGAGACTGTACAAGTTTAACTTGCATGGGAGGTGTGCAAGGAGGAAACCTTTGCTTTCCAAGAGAAACATCGAGGCCAGACTGACATTTGCCAGAGATAAAGTTGACAAAGACCAGGACTTCTGGAATAATGTTCTTTGGACAGATGAGTCCAAAATTGAATTATTTGGACACAACAGCAGAGGACATGTTTGGCGTAAACCAAACACAGCATTCCAAGAAAAGAACCTCATACCAACTGTGAAGCATGGAGGTGGAAGTGTCATGGTTTGGGGCTGCTTTGCTGCAGCAGGACCTGGTCAGCTCACCATCATAGAATCCACGATGAATTCTACTGTGTATCAGAAGGTGCTTGAAGAACATGTGAGACCATCAGTTAGAAAATTAAAGCTGAAGCGGAACTGGACCATGCAACATGACAATGACCCAAAACATACTAGTAAATCAACCAAAGATTGGCTGAAAAAATAGAAATGGAGAGTCCTGGAATGGCCAAGTCAAAGTCCAGATTTGAATCCCATTGAGATGCTGTGGGGTGACTTGAAAAGGGCTGTACGTGCAAGAAACCCCTCAAACATCTCACAGCTGAAAAAGTTCTGCATTGAGGAGTGGGGTAAAATTTCCTCAGACCGATGTCGAAGACTGGTAGATGGCTACAAGAACCGTCTCACTGCAGTTATTTCAGCCAAAGGAGGTAACACTCGCTATTAGGGGCAAGGGTGTCCTATCTTTTTCCTCAGTTAGAATAGGCATTTTTGTAGAATGACATTTACAGAAGATCTTGAAAAGACTTTTCTTCAGTTTTCTTTGTTTAGTTGGATTACTTTAATCTCTCTGTATTGTTGAAACGGAGATGAAATAACCTTTTATTAAAAATGTTACAAAAAACCACATGCTTTCAAAGGGTGTCCTAATTTTTTCACATGACTGTATTTCTCATGTAGTAGGTCCGGTGTGGCAGGAAAAGCAACTTTTAAAAATATGCAAATGAGGAATTCGAGCACTCTGAGGCAGGCTTATGTCTTCCAAGAACTGCTTCTGCAATGCCCCCATTCCTTGTTAATGTCATCCTTCTGCACCTAATCACGCCCCCATGACCGCTGAGATTCCGCGCCTGCGCACTTGGTTCCATGCCGGCGCAAGCGCACTGGATCTTTTCCTTCCTTCCCAGCTTGTGTGTCTGTCCAGTGTGCACGCACCTAGTAGAGTAGGCTTGATCCGGGTGACAGAGCCTCTTTAAAGAGGCTGTGGCACTTTGAGTACCTGAAAATAGGCCATCAATATTGAAATCCTGAACATCCATAGAAATGTCAATAGGACTTTTCTAATAGCAAATGCCATCAGTTTACTTCAGTTAGTCTCCATATGCCATCCTACCAAGTAAAAAAAGAAACCCTTAAATTCCCTTTCAATCAATTAAACAGATCCATCTGTCAAAAATTGAAAGGTTTGACCCAGACCTAAGCATACTGTCTTACTTGCACAAAAGGGCAGATTTATTGTTAAATAGAATCTGTCACATCTTTTTACCCTATAGAGATGCGGACATGTACAGCTTTATCGCCGCTAGCATGCCCGCAATATACCTGTCCTATAGCTCTGCGTGGTTTTATTGTGTAAAAAAAGATTTTATAGATATATACAGTACAGACCAAAAGTTTGGACACACCTTCTCATTCAAAGAGTTTTCTTTATTTTCATGACTATGAAAATTGTAAATTCACACTGAAGGCATCAAAACTATGAATTAACACATGTGGAATTATATACATAACAAAAAAGTGTGAAACAACTGAAAATATGTCATATTCTAGGTTCTTCAAAGTAGCCACCTTTTGCTTTGATTACTGCTTTGCACACTCTTGGCATTCTCTTGATGTGCTTCAAGAGGTAGTCACCTGAAATGGTCTTCCAACAGTCTTGAAGGAGTTCCCAGAGATGCTTAGCACTTGTTGGCCCTTTTGCCTTCACTCTGCGGTCCAGCTCACCCCAAACCATCTCGATTGGGTTCAGGTCCGGTGATTGTGGAAGCCAGGTCATCTGGCGCAGCACCGCATTACTCCTTCATGGTCAAATAGCCCTTACACAGCCTGGAGGTGTGTTTGGGGTCATTGTCCTGTTGAAAAATAAATGATGGTCCAACTAAACGCAAACCGGATGGAATAGCATGCCGCTGCAAGATGCTGTGGTAGCCATGCTGGTTCAGTATGCCTTCAATTTTGAATAAATCCCCAACAGTGTCACCAGCAAAGCACCCCCACACCATCACACCTCCTCCTCCATGCCTCACGGTGGGAACCAGGCATGTAGAGTCCATCCGTTCACCTTTTCTGCGTCGCACAAAGACACAGTGTTTGGAACCAAAGATCTCAAATTTGGACTCAGACCAAAGCACAGATTTCCACTGGTCTAATGTCCATTCCTTGTGTTCTTTAGCCCAAACAAGTCTCTTCTGCGTGTTGCCTGTCCTTAGCAGTGGTTTCCTAGCAGATATTCTACCATGAAGGCCTGATTCACACAGTCTCCTCTTAACAGTTGTTCTAGAGATGTGTCTGCTGCTAGAACTCTGTGTGGCATTGACCTGGTCTCTAATCTGAGCTGCTGTTAACCTGCGATTTCTGAGGCTGGTGACTCGGATGAACTTATCCTCCGTAGCAGAGGTGACTCTTGGTCTTCCTTTCCTGGGGAGGTCCGCATGTGAGCCAGTTTCTTTGTAGCGCTTGATGGTTTTTGTGACTGCACTTGGGGACACTTTCAAAGTTTTCCCAATTTTTCGGACTGACTGACCTTCATTTCTTAAAGTAATGATGGCCACTCGTTTTTCTTTACTTAGCTGCTTTTTTCTTGCCGTAATACAAATTCTAACAGTCTATTCAGTAGAACTATCAGCTGTGTATCCACCTGACTTCTCCACAACGCAACTGATGGTCCCAACCCCATTTATAAGGCAAGAAATCCCACTTATTAAACCAGACAGGGCACACCTGTGAAGTGAAAACCATTTCAGGTGACTACCTCTTAAAGCTCATCAAGAGAATGCCAAGAGTGTGCAAAGCAGTAATCAAAGCAAAAGGTGGCTACTTTGAAGAACCTAGAATATGACATATTTTCAGTTGTTTCACACTTTTTTGTTATGTATATAATTCCACATGTGTTAATTCATAGTTTTGATGCCTTCAGTGTGAATCTACAATTTTCATAGTCATAAAAATAAAGAAATCTCTTTGAATGAGAAGGTTTGTCCAAACTTTTGGTCTGTACTGTAAATTAGCCAAGTAAGGTGCCCAAGGCGTGGTTACTTACGGTTAAGGAGCGCAGCCACGCCCCCTGTGAAGGAGCCCAGCACCGCCTGCATCCAGGAATCTCCTCCTTGCTCACAAAGTTACAGTGCTGTAATCTTGTGATGCGCAAGCTAGCGCATGCACAGTGCCGGCAATGTGTTCGTTCCCTTTGCTGGCATCAGCCTCAGTGAACGAACTGCGCATGCACTAGCTCGCGCATCGCGAGATTACGGCACTGTCACTTCATGAGCAAGGAGGAGATTCCTGGACTCCTTCACAGGGGGCGTGGCTGGGGTCCTTAACCCTAAGTAACCACGGCTTGGGCTCCTTACCAGGCTGATTTACATATCTATAAAATAATTATAAATTAATAAATTATAAAAATAAATATAAATAAATAAATATTGCGGACATGCTAGCGGAGATCTATACCTGCATGTCCACAGCTCTATAGGGTAAAAAGTGGTGACAGATTCCCTTTAACATCATAGGATACGTGCATTTAGTCAACAATTTATCAAACTGTTCAGGTAAGTGAAACCCACCATGTATTCCAATTTTGGGGGGCATTTTGAGAGCCTTATGTTGATCGTCTAAACTCTAAAGAGCTTATAGACACTATTTAAAGACATGTCAAACATCAATTATTGGATGTGGTTGAGCCTATAGGAGACTACTTGCCAGCATTTTCTACAGAAGTGTTCCTCAACTCCAGTCCTCAGGGCCCACCAGCCGATTTGAGAATATTCCACAGAGTGAACCCCTGTGGTAAGTCCTGATGCATTGAAACTAATATCACCTGCTCAATGCTAGGGAATTCCTGAAAACAAGAACGACAGGTGGGCCCTGAGGACTGGAGTTGGTGAACACTGATCTACAGAACACATTAGGGCTCCATTCACATGTCCGCAACGTGTTTTGCAGACCACAAAACACGGACAGCGGCAATGTGCGTTCCGCATTTTGCGGACTTCACATTGCCGGCACTAATAGAATATGCCTGTTCTTGTCCACAATTGCGGACAAGAATAGGACATGTTCTATTTTTTCCGAGAACGGAATTGCGGACCAGGAAGTGCGGGCCCATAGAAGTGAATGGGTCCGCAATTCCGTTCCGCAAAATGCGGAACAAAATTGCGGACGTGTGAATGGACCCTAAAGGAGTTTTGCAGTGCTAGTATATTGATGACCTATCCTCAGGATAGGTAATCAGTATCTGATCGGTGTGAGTCCAACTCCTGGCACCCCTGCTGATCAGTTGTTTGACAAGGCCACGGCACTCCTGTGAGCACTGCTGCTTCTTTACTGTTAACTGCACATACCGCTTAGATCGTAGTGGCGGTGCCGTGTAACTACAGCTGCTCGTCCCATGCTTGAATGCACAACCCCTCTTATAACTGTGTCATTTGATAAGGATGCACTGGCTGAGAGTTTATGGCTTCTAGCAACCAATTTGCCTCTGACAAGAATCCTACTCGTTTCTCTCTGTCACTAGCATATTATTATTTTTGATTACTGATTTGTATAGAGGAGTACCTTTCTGCTTTGAGGGGGAAATACATTGTTAAGCATGGTGGTTCAGGGACTAGCACCGGTCCCTTGCAGCGTTGGGGTTCTGGGTTTAAATCTGACCATGGGAAATATCTGCATTGAGTTTGTATGATCTCCCCATGTTTGTCTGGGTTTCTTCCCAAAGACAAAGAGACGGGGAACATACATTGTGAGTCCCACTGGGGACAGTAATAGGATAGTAAGGAATATGCTAGTGCTATATAAGCAAGGGAAGAAAATAAATGAATTGAATGTAGTCAGATCGTTATACCCACTCACAAATGACACTTTAGCCTGTATTACACTGCTCGATTTTTCGGCAGATAATCGCTAATGAGAGCTCGCATGAACGCTTGTTAGTGATCATCTTGCAGTGTAATACTGCTGCCGATTTGCCCGATTAACAAGCAAACAAGTTCATCAGGCCATCAAAATTTTTTGACATGTTAAAAAATTATCATTCGCCAGCAGCGGGTTGTGGCGTCTAATAAAGATCTGCCGCCGGTAAACCACTACACAGGAGTGGAACGAGCGATGGCATAGTGATCGCGCCTCCCCATGCTGCAGAGGAGATTGCTGCATGTAATAGCAGAGCAGGGGCGGACACGGGCAGCAAAGGTCCCCTGTGCAAAGGATGTACCTGCCCCCCCCCCCCCCCATCACACATACAAATATAAACGTATATGTGCAAATAAAAAACATCTTGTGACTATGTTTACAATATGTATATATATTCTTTTCATACTAGGTCACGCCTCAAACTCTGCCCAAATTATAACTATACACACCCAGCCCCCTTAATGCCCCCACATAGTAATTATTCCCTCCTTGTGCCAGTACATAGTAGTAATGGTCAGATATGTGCCCCCTCACAGTAGTAATGGTCAGATTTGTGCCCCCTCACAGTAGTAATGGTCAGATAGGTGCCCCCTCACAGTAGTAATGGTCAGATAGGTGCCCCCTCACAGTAGTAATGGTCAGATAGGTGCCCCCTCACAGTAGTAATGGTCAGATATGTGCCCCCTTCACAGGAAGTTATAAACATATACTCACCTAGTTGCTCATGATCACAGTTCAGCCGCTGGCGCTCCACAGCAGTAGCAGGATGTAGTGTCACACATTGCTCTGCTGGTCTGTGTAGGAGGAGGAGCACAGCAGATTCCCGGCCGCACTGCTCCTCATACGCAGACCAGCAGTGTGATGTGTGACACTACATCCTGCTACTGCTGTGGAACCAGGTCCATATTTAGATTTGATGCTGCCCTAGGCACTTTAGTGGCAGCTTCCCCCCCCCCCCCCCATTAAGTCCATAGCTGATGCTCCCTAGGCCTTCAGCTATCCTCAGGACTCCCTCATACACTTGGACAATTAAAGGGCTGACCTGTTACGTGTGCACTTGGCACCTGAAGGCCTCTGTGTTGGAACCATGTTCTTATGTGGCTGCACTGCTGAGAAAAGTGATGTTTTATTATATACAAACAGGGGCGTTACCATTAGACCTAGAGGCTCCGCTCTCTCTGTAACTGCCGCGCCCTCTGCACTTTAACATGGCCCGGTGGGATGACATTTTCACTGCCAGGCCCTGTCAAAGTAGACAGGGAGCGGCAGTTGCAGAGACAGCAGAGCCTCTAGGTGTAATGGTAACGCCCCCATTGCTCCTAGAGGATCATTTGCATATATTATCATTTTTTCTCAATAATGCAGGCATATATGAACATTCTTAAAAATGCCTGATCAGTCAGAAAAATCCATTGAAATGCTGGATCCGTCTTTCCGGTGTTATCCGGCATAACGGATCCGTCATTTTTTGTTTATTTTTTTCCAAAAGAATTCCGGTCTGCGCATGCGCGGGATGGAAGGACGGATCAGGCATTCCGGTATTTTGAATGCCGGATCCGGCCCTTATACATTCCTATGGAAAAAAAATATCATTCATTCAACTTGCATTCAGGCAAGTCTTCATTTTTTTGGGCCGGAGATAAAACCGTAGCCTGCTGTGGTTTTATCTCTCTCCTGATCAGTCAAAAAGACTGAACTGAAGATATCCTGATGCATCCTGAATGGATTACTCTCTATTTAGTGTTCTTTCACACTAGCGGCAGGACGGATCCGACAGGCTGTTCACCCTGTCAGCTCTGTCCTGCCGCTATTTTGCAGTGCCGCCGGACCGCCACTCCGTCCCCATTGACTATAATGTGGGCGGAGCTCCGGCACAGCACGGCAGTGCAAGGCGAGAGGCCGTCGGACTAAAAATTCCTGCCGCTAGTGTGAAAGTACCCTTAGAATTCATGGGGATATACCTGATCAGTTATTTTCCGGCATTGAGCCCTTTTGACGGAACTCAGTGTCGGAAAAGAAAACCGCTAGTGTGAAAGTACCCTAAACCATGTCATATGTCACCCATTCAATGTGTTCAGGTCATAGAGAAACGCACCATCGAGAAATCAGTAAATATGAATTTATGATGTAACGTTCACCTCGAGCCAAGGGTCTGAATGTGCAAACACAATGAACACTCATATTGTTTCCTAGCTTCCTGCTCCCACAATAATATTGACTTTCCACAAGCACAATGGTGGATTCATAAACAGCATTATTTGGAACAGCACGTGCAGTTTGTCTTTGCAAAATTAAGAAGTGGATTCAGAAGGAATAGTAAATATAAAGGAAGGACTTGTACTACTCCTGCTGGATCCACTTCTGGCATTGGCTCAAAAACTGCATTAAGAACTGCAGCCCAGATTTACTAATATGACTGCACCAAGAATCTGTCTAAAAAGTGGTGTAATTTTCTCCAATATTTCTTGAATAGTGGGGTAGTGCTTAGTGGGGATGGCATGGCTTTGCAGAAAGGGGGCATGACTTAAGATATGCCGTTTTGCATCAAAATTGTGCATCAATTCTGGCCTAAAATTTTGTCTCAAAGTAAGGCTAGTTTCACACCTGCGGTGTGAATTCCGACAGGCAGATTGGAAATCCCAGATACAAACGGAATGCCCGCTGGCCCCATTAAGTATAATGGGTCCAGCAGAATCGTCCAGACACTAACCGCGGCAGTTTGTGCCTGGCTGATTCCCAGCATTGTCTGTTGGAACAGCCTGACGGAATTCACACCGCGGGTGTGAAACTAGCCTTAGCCAACCAATAGTTAGTACAGAATTAGGCAAATGTCCCTATCCCTACACCATAGTTATTATCCAGCCTGACTGAGCTACAGTACTGTGATAAATCTGGTGCAGGTCTAGACAGCCTGTCTATATTTATATCATCACTACAGGATTAGTAAATCTGTCCTTGTGTGTGAAACCACCCTTAGGCTTAGTTGATATATAGGGGCACATTTATTAAGACTGGTGTTTTAGATGCCTTCTTAATATACCCCTAAGCTGGTGGTGGATCCGCAGGAGCTATTAAGAGACACGAGCCTCTCCATAACTTCAGCGCATCCAGTGCCTGTCAGGCTTCAGTGTGGGAGGGAAACACCACACCAAGCATAGGAGGGAAGTGAGGGGACAGGGAATCAGGCCTGAGAACTAGGGAAGGAAGATGGACACCTAGTGAAAACCAAAATCCTGACTGACTACCAATATGAACAGACCCCAAAGGTAGGTGAGTTCATATGCGGTAATACCTAGAGTCCTATCTACCCCTATAGGACCCTGGTACTAATGGCAGGGATGAGACTACCTGTTCCTCCAAAAGGAAGAATGAACAGGAGTCTCCCTCAGACCTAATTCAAACAATAGGGAAATGCAACACTCAGATAACCAAAACAGAATACAAAGGGGAAAGGAAAGACTTAACTTTAAAGGGGCTATGGAAGCACCAGGAACTCAGCCGAGATACAACCACCAACTATCCACAGGTCCAACAGAAGCTATAAACCGCACAGCATTGTGGGAGAAGCAACAATAAATAAGGAAGGTAAAATGACCACATTAGCAACACCTGGAGGCAAGAGGTGTGGACATTACTAGAAACAACACAGACCCCTAATGATCCACAAGGAAACCTGTCAGATCAAATCACGTGTTGCCAGTCTCACAGATCTCCTGCTACTCACTGTCGCCAGGACGTCCGTATGTCTCGGTACGTCCATGACAGCGCCACTTCTAAAAGAAAGACAATTCCCGAGCTATCTTACATTTAGACCTTTTTCTATGCCTAAACCAAGTGTAGAAAATGCCCATGCCAAGCCCACAATTTCTAGACCTGGTGTGAGCGGGGAAAAGTTGCAGATAGTGGTTCAACTAACTGCTGCATCACCATGCCTAATTTAGGCATATTTCAGCTTAGTAAATGACCCCTGTCGTTTTTTGTGCAGTTTTTGCTACTTTTTTGACATGTGTTTTTAGTTTGTTTGTTTTTTAAGCAAAAAAA